>NC_026155.1:14813770-14845383 GCF_000512975.1 Sesamum indicum
TAATCCAAATCATACATGAAATGATATTTATAATAATTTGTGTATTCCCAAATCTAACTTCTATGAATACGACTAAAGACCTACTTCACCATATAGTTCAGGAAAATTGAGCAAAATATACCATTCACGTTTATTGACGACAAAACCAGAGGTGAAGAATGATATAGAAAGAAAAGCAAGTTCTAAGGCCTAAAATACAATAAGAACCTCTTGTGGTTCTGTTTAGCGAGGGCTATTGATTGCAAGTAAAAACTGGGTGTCCAAACTATACTGTCCAGAGTACTCCCCAGTGCTGAACTGAGGATTTGCTGGAACTGGATACAAATCAAGTTGCTGATCAGCTGTAAATGCCATGTTCACTTCAGAGTTTTCTTCCTGTTGGTCTGAACGTAGATTATACTTTCTCAACCTTTCCAATTCCATTGCTACATCTTTCATCGTTGGCCTTTTCTCACCATTTAACTTGAGACATCTCTTAACAAGCTCAGCCACTGCAGTGATTTGCTCCAAACTGCCTTCTCTCAGAAGTCTGGGCTCGATAATTTGGAACAGGCGATTTTCCTTAATGGATACTATAAAGTAAGTTGCCAGGTTCCTTTCTTCTTCACTTGTCTCTGTAGAAAGAGGTTTTCTCCCTGTCAGGAGCTCAGCCAGAACTACACCAAAGCTATAAACATCACTTTTCTCTGTCAATTGGCTTGTATGGAAATACTCAGGATCAAGATAACCCAAGGTTCCCTGTACAAGAGTGGTCACTTGTGTTCGATCAATAGGCACCAATCTTGATGCTCCAAAATCTGATATTTTGGCCGTGTAATACTCGTCTAACAATATATTGGGAGACTTGACATCTCTATGAATAATCGGCATAGCTGCTGCAGAATGAAGATAGGCAAGTGCACCAGCAGCCTCTGTGGCGATTCTAAGCCGATTTTCCCAAGAGAACCATGGCGTTGTTCTACTATTGTGGATGTGGTGAAATAGTGTGCCATTTGAGACGTATTCGTATACTAGCAAAGGGACTTCTGTCTCCAAACAACATCCCAAGAGTTTAACCACATTTCTGTGATTAATCTGAGTCAGAATAACCACCTCATTGATGAATACCTCTATTTGACTCTGATCCATGATTCTGGACTTTTTTATAGCAACTACACGATGATCGCTCAGAATCCCTTTGTAAACTGTTCCATAGCCCCCTTGACCAAGTACGCGATCTTCGGAATAGTTGTCGGTGGCCTTCTCAAGCTCTTCAGCAGAAAAAATTTTAGCTGATTCCAAACTACCATCATTAGAAGAAAGTTGTTGCGTCAGTAACAATCCGCCGTTTTGCTGGAAGAATTTCTGTCTGAGTCTAATAAGTTTTCTTTTCTGGATGCTGAAATATATCCAAGTAACGCCAATTATCAAAGCCAAGAACCCAAAACCTAAACCTGTAAATTCAATTATCCTCATCAACAGTATGAAAAAGAGAGGAGATAGACGTGAAATTTCATCACTCATAAGTACCTAACGAGAACTTCATTGCTGGGAAAGGTGAGGTCTGTTTAATGCAGCCACGCCCATCTTTTTTGCCATCACCGATGAATCCATGTGGACAGGAACAGATAAAACTACCAGGAGTGTTGGTGCAAAACCCTTGTGGATCACATGGACTACTCTCACATTCATTTGTGTCTGAAAGTCGGAAAAGAACATCAGAATAGTCAGCTTATCAAACCTTGAGTAGTAAAATCTCTTGATCGTGGTCTAACAGCCGAAAACTAACCTTTGCAGCCTGGCTCGAGATATGGATTGCCTTCGTATCCCTCAAAGCAGCTGCATCGATACCCTCCAAGACGGGTGTCAGAATCAGTGCATATACTGTTCTCACGACATGTGAAAGCATTGGCTTTCTGCGCTTCAGTGCAACTTATATTCCCAATCACCCAGTCCAGGACTATTGGCACATTTTCTATGGTTCTGTTTTTAAACGTATCATCTTGGAGATCAGATGGATGAAATGTGTAGCTCTCCTCCTCTGCAAGAAAGGTGTAGCCACAAGGGTTGAAGGACCACACATCGGTGTGATAACCAACGCTGCCTAATAAAGCAGCGAAACTCTGTAGACCCTTTGGTATTGAGGTCTGGCAACAGCCTATTCCTGTGCAATAACCATCAAGAAGATCCTCTCTTGCAGAACAAAGGGAAAAACAACCACTGGTGAAATTACTCCCGTCCCTTCCTGATATTAAGGCGAGATCATCACATCCTACAATCGTGAACTTATTTACATCAGAAAACGTGAAAGTTGGAGGTAAGCTGATTCTCAGACTTGGATTTTGCATGGTCAAGTTGCCAAGCTGATTGTAGCAGTTCACAGCAACCAAGTTTTTAACCCGCATTTGGGAGTCTGATATCTCAATAACTTCAAGAGATCCTTTTGCAGTAAAGGGCTTGGGAGGGTTGAAAGTAGCATTGCAGTTGATATCAAACCAAGGGTCTATGGAACAGCCTGAGCCGATGCCAACGCCAAATGGATATGGAACAGTTAAATTTCCACATTTGCGTTGGCAGCCTGGTTTAGTTATGTTGACACCCTTTGTGATGGTTGTGGGAGGTCTACCTCTGTTGGTTTTATTAGAAGCCGGTAACCCCGTTTGAAGCCATATGAAATGGAAGAAAAGAGAACAGAGAAGAAAGCTTCTTATCATCTTTGCTAGCTTATGGTAGTTGAGTTAATGCATTCACAATAATCATCTTCTTGCTCAGCATCATATATAGGTAGAAGCTCCTGTATGCAATGTGCATGTCAACCTCAATTCTCCAACTCTTCTTTCTATAAACTTATCTGCTAACTACGATCACATATAATAATAATAATTATGTATGCAAACACCTAAAAATTGAGATTTTTATGATTTATAATAAAAGAAAAGAAACATAGTGAGTAATAATACTAAATCTTTGAGGAGGTCATAACCCTGAATCTTTCTAAAGTCCGCAAAAATTAAAATTTCAGGCATGAAAACGACGCACAAAGACGAAAAGGAGCTAGTTGAATTGATCCACCCCCAAATTTTATTATGGAAATCAGATTGAAAAAGAGTTGATTGAGATATCTCCATTAATTCTTCATGAACTTGACTTTGTTAAAACTACTTCTTGTCTACCACTGTAGAAAATCAGAACGTTTTATTTGAATATTCATGTATACTTTGCAAAAACTATAATCATGCCAGTGTTTGGGTGGAAAAATCTCATCTGAGAAAGATTTGCAGAATTACTTAATGTTAACTCTTCATGAACGGAAAATTCTTATTCAAATCGGATTTGGCTGAACTTGAACAAATCAATCAGAGTTGTCAGTTTGTTTAGGGAGAGTGATTAGTCAAATTCAAATGATAAATGTATTACACTTATCGTATGATTGGATCGATTCGATCATATATGATCTCATTAAGAACTTTCCTTCATCCACATCCCATATTATTTAACACCAACTGTATATCTTGTCCTTCTCTTGTTATTTTCTCCACCTCTTATTATGAACTCCCAAATCGTTTTTTCTATTTCTTTCTGTTGTCAGGATACGCTGAATCCTTCGTACGTGGAATGTATCAAACTAATGAGCGTCACCTGTACAATGACATTAGTATTACTTCTGAGAAGAAAAACTATTTATAGTCTTTATTTAATCAAGACACTGAAACAAATGAGGACTGGAAAGGACTTGTCACTCTCTTAAAGTCTTAATTAAACAGGTTAATCCTAAGTCTTTCATGTCATTGCAGGGTTCCTAGAAAATTGCAAGCCAAATATTTCTAAGAACAGGACAATTAATATGATTTTTTCTACAACTCCTGCGTTAATATGATTGTTGGAGGGTTTATGTTAATTTTTTTTCTAAAATGATCCTGAGGATTCTTATGATTTGAGATTAGAGATCACAATTCTTTCTTCATAGAGAACCTCAGCATTGATCAAGGACATAATTACATGTCTTTTTTCCTACCAGGGTGCGTCATACATATGCATACAAGAGTACAAGTTGTTAATTTGACAATTTACTTTAGAATCTCAGGCATGTAGTTTGTTGCACCACAAGCGTATAGACTATAAATGATTGGTACGATGGGAATGTTTTTCATCAATGAATGCAAATAAACTTCCACATCTAAAACAAAAGTAGGTACAGAAAAGATACAGTGAAGGTGAAGAAGATAAACAAAAACTAGAAACCCATCAATCAATATATGCTGGGTAGGTAGGTAGGTGCATTCTGCATGAATATAGAAAGGAATGTGAAGTCGTCGTTGACGCATTAATTTACATTTCTGAAGAAGTAAACTCTACATGGCTCATTGGCGACAGCTCAACTTGGATATATAGGAATTTGGGAAGGATCATTACGACCCATTCTAAGGCCGCACACTCTGCTCTCCATTCCAAGTCTTCTACCACACGATAGTATTAGCTATAGATAGTCGCACTGCAAGTTGACTTTGTTTGCTCAATAGTATGTGGTTGGTAACTCATGAAAATGTGTGGTTTTTCCCTCTTTTTAAGAAAACCAGCTCAAGCCTTTGTATTTTGTATAATAAATATAACGAGCTCCTTCAAATTTGGTATAATTATAAATATATTTAATTTTTTAACAAGGGTCCGACTTTGTTAATTTTCATTGGACTTTTATTTATTCTTTGTTGTTAATTGAATCAAAATATCCTTATGAATTATAAATTATAATTTTATTTATCTTTTAAATCTTTTTATGGACTAACGTGATCATTTTTTTTTATAATTTTTTAAATATTTTCATTCATATTGTCCAATTCTTTTTATGTCTGTTTTTTTTTTATTTTTTTGAAAATACAATAAAAATATAATTGAAATACGCTACATTATATTCAAATATTACAAATTTTTTTTCAAACATCGGGAGTACTGCTATTTGACACGGAAAAATGAGTTTTGGAACACAAAAAAATTGTGTGGAAAAATTGACGATATGCAAAAAAATCAAGTATATATGCTCCCAAAGTCAGTCAACTTGCGTATTTCATCGCGAAGTACATAATTTGGCACGACTCGCACGTCCACCTCCTCAAAGTCAACCTTCATTACAATTATTCTGATACTATTACGTTGATTGGTTACTAATACTTCCCTCTTTCACTATTATCAATCTTCATTGTCATAGTTAATATCAAACTGCATATATATACTAATCTCAACACTGCAAAACCACCCGTAATCATGGGGGAAAACATCATGCTTCTGCAGCTGGCCTGGATTTTCCTCTCCGGCCTAGCTTTAACATTGGCCGCCACCAATTCCACCACCATCCCCGACACGTTCAACATTTCAAAAGCCCCCGTCATCACCAAGCCTGGTTGCCCCAGCAAATGTGGCAACCTCACCGTCCCCTACCCTTTCGGCATCGGTAGAGGCAGCGGCTGCGGCATTGACCCCTGGTTCGAACTCAACTGCAGCAACGCCTTTGACCCTCCCCGAGCCTACCTCGGCAATATTCAAATATACGATATCTCCGACAACCAAATGCGCATCTCCAACGTCATGGCCAGGAGATGCTACGACAGAGCCGGCGACGTTTCCCAGACAAACTACGCCTCCTCAGACATCACCGGAACTCCTTACAGCTACTCCTCGCTGAACAAGTTCACCGTCCTTGGCTGCGATGATTTCGCTCTGGTCACCGGCGGCGGAGGCCGGAACTTCACAAGCGGCTGCGTTTCGCTCTGCTCGAGAGCAGAAGATGTGATCAGTGGATACTGCTCGGGTATAGGCTGCTGCCAGACTTCCCTGCCCAAGGGGCTCAAATTCTACTTGACGGATCTGAGCAGCTTGAGGAATCATACGGGGGTTTCATCATTCAACCCGTGTAGTTATGCGTTTCTTGGAGAGGAACAACGGTTCGTTTTTCGTGGGGCGTCCGACCTCTCCGACCCGAATTTCATGCAACGGGTCCTGACTACGGTGCCCATCGTGCTTGACTGGGCGATTGGGAATTTGACTTGTGCAGACGCGGAGAAAGCTGCAGATTATGCCTGCAAGGCTAACAGTTACTGCGTTGATTCAGATACGGGGTTGGGTGGGTACCGGTGCAGCTGTAACAAAGGGTACGACGGCAACCCGTATCTCGATCCGGGTTGCACAGGTACTGTTCTTTCTACATCTTCTGTTGCTTTGTTATTATGATAAACCCACTAAAACTTCGATGCAAGAATTATTCTGTTAATAGTACTATTTGTATCTTGATTTGCAGATATCGATGAATGTGCGGACCCAAACCTTAATGACTGCGAAAAGTTTATGTGCATCAACACTCTGGGAGGTTTTAACTGTTCTTGTCCACATGGAATGTATGGGGATGGCAGAGAGGATGGTCGAGGTTGCAACGCTTATACATCGGAGTTTCCTGTAATGAAGGTGGCTTTAGGTAATTCCTTTGTTTCCTTGTAAGTCCATACGTATTTTACTACTATTATTACCATATTGGAGGTGGATTAGTTGAGAATATTGGAGCTTGCAGCTTGAGTTTGATTCTGGAAAACATACAAAAATGTGTTAATCGAAGCTTTTAATGGTATTCTGTTGAAATTATATGTACAATCAAGAATGATAATTCTAATTTCCTTCGTTGTATTTTAATCTTTGTCATGATTTTCTTAAACAATTTCATGCAGGTATTGGGTTCGGGTTTTTATCCCTAGTGATCGCAGTAACTTGGCTATACTTTAGCCTCAAGAAAAGAAAGATCATAAAACTCAGGGAAAAATTCTTCCAGCAAAATGGTGGTTTGTTACTGAAACAACAAATCTCTTCCAACGAAGGTTCTGTGGATCAATCCACCAAAATATTCACGGCTGAAGAGCTGGAAAAAGCTACCAATAACTATGCAGATGATAGAATCCTTGGCAGAGGTGGATACGGCACCGTCTACAAGGGAATTCTACCTGATAATCGCATAGTTGCTATCAAGAAGTCCAGAGTGATGGATGAAAGTCAAATAGAACAATTCATCAATGAAGTAGTCATTCTCACACAGGTCAATCATCGAAACGTTGTCAAGCTTTTGGGATGCTGTTTGGAATCCGAGGTCCCTTTATTAGTCTATGAATATGTCTCCAATGGGACACTCTTTGAGCACATCCACAACAAAGGTGCAATGACTTGGTTATCCTGGGAGAATCGTTTACGGATTGCCTCTGAAGCTGCCGGTGCCCTGTCTTACCTTCATTCAGCAGCTTCAATTCCCATTATCCACAGGGATGTAAAATCGGCCAACATTTTACTAGACGAATCTTACACAGCCAAGATATCAGATTTCGGGGCTTCCAGGCTAATCTCCCTGGACCAAACAGAAGTAACAACGCTGGTCCAGGGGACACTAGGATACCTGGATCCTGAATACTTCCACTCAAGCCAATTAACTGAAAAAAGTGATGTCTACAGCTTTGGGGTGGTGCTTGCGGAACTCCTGACAGGGAAAAGGCCGATCGACATGGAAAGGGGACAAGAAGAACGAAACCTGGCAACTTATTTCATCATGGCAGTAAAAGAAAATCGACTGTTCCAAATCCTGGAGCCCCGAGTGGTTAGAGAGGGATCCCTGGAGCAGCTCCAGGCAACTGCTCAACTAATAAAGAGATGTTTACATCTGAATGGGGAAGACAGGCCGACGATGAAGGAAGTGGCTATGGAACTTGAAGGTTTGAGGAAGTTTACTAAGCATCCATGGGCTCAACAACCTGTTCATCATGAAGAATCTGTGGGGTTATTAATGAGTGATCAGATGGGATCTGCAGATCTTTATACTGCTCCAATTACTTCAGCTGATCTATACACTGTTCCAATCAGCTCATATAACAGCACTGGAGAATCCTCAGGGCAGTACAGCTTGAACAGCACTCCAAGTCAGATGTTCTTCCCCCATGTGAACAGCCCTCGTTGAAGAGAATGCGTGCGTGCCAAAATTTGGTGCTATGTTTTGATTTAGTTTTGCTATTTCCGTTTCTCGTGCTCGTTGTAGATTTTTATGTTCATTCAATTGTTGTATGCTTGCAAACGTACTTGTCATGGATTTTACTGGATGTGAGTTCTTCTAATAGGAATGTAAGGCTAGTCGCCTCCCCTCCCATTTGAAAATAAGCACCAACATTGGTAAATGTAAATTCTCTTGCTGGAGACAATCCGACCCATATTCGTGTTTACTTGTTTTTCCTTTGACCCGTGATTAATGTGAAAGGCATGGAGACAGTGTGCTAATGGGCTTATTGCATGAGGTGGGATTGGAAGCCCCATGCCTGTTTGATAAATCTCCGTCCGCCCATTTTGTCCCATATTTTGGCAGTAATGGTCGTTTTTGCTCCAGCATTTACACCAAATAACAAAAAATCCTTGTTTCAACGTTTATGACAAGTTGGAAGCTTTTTGAGCGTGAATTAGAGCAAAACCAAGTCAGCTTTCTTCTCTTTCCACTGTTGTTTGATTTCAAGCTACATATACATATTAAATTCCAACCGGGTCCTGCCAATAATATTTATACCCGACCCGAGTAAAATGTAGCCCAGGCCCGAATGCGGACAGCGTACTAGTACTCCTGCCATGGGTACTCAAAATGGGCCATTGACGTAATCATTACCAGGAGGATCCGGAAAGAATACCGCACGTGACGCAGTTTTGTTATATCCAAAATACCCTCTCGTCTCAGTCTAACTCTAACCACAAACATGGGCCCACCCCCATGAAAGGTCAAATTCCTTTTTTTTAATACCAATTCGCCTCCATTTCCGACCGCCACAAATACTTTGCTCCATTCTTCCCAATTTTACCCTCCTAGCGCAACTGACGGGAGCAAGGAGGAGAAGCCGAGGATCTGATCTCTTCCTATCCCTACCCCCCCGCCGGCGTTTTCCTCCTCTAAATCAATGGCGGTGAACAATGAGAAAAACTAAAAATCAATCCCGCCGTGCGGTGAACAATGAGAAAACCTCAAAATCAATCCCGCCGTACATGAAGGCATTGTCTGGATCCCTAGGTGGCATAGTCGAAGCCTCATGCTTACAACCCATTGACGTCATCAAGACCCGGCTCCAGCTCGACCGCTCCGGTACCTACAAGGGGATAATTCACTGCGGCACCACCATCACCAAGACCGAAGGCGTCCGCGCTTTGTGGAAGGGGTTGACTCCTTTCGCCACGCATTTGACTCTCAAGTATGCGCTCAGGATGGGGTCCAATGCGGTCCTACAGTCCGCCTTCAAGGACTCGCAGACGGGGAATCTCAGCCACCAGGGTAGGTTGTTATCTGGGTTTGGTGCTGGTGTGCTCGAAGCTCTTGTTATCGTCACTCCATTTGAGGTCAGTGAGTTCATTCGTTTTTCCATTTCTAATTTTTTTATATTATTGTGTTGCTCCTTTTCAGGTTATTGTTTTTTGAGCTTTAATTATTGAATTATCTTTAGTGAATCAATCACATGGAGCTTAGTTCACTTGATTATGTTCAAAAGTCGAACTGTGTTTTACAATTCAGGAATCTGCATTCGTTTTCATGCGTCTCTTTAAGCTAAATTAAAGCATATGTGATCCTAGCTTCTGTAGGAGCTAGAATTTGAAGTCCTATATGTAGCATGGTTAATGGTAATTAGTATGCTCACCTGTCAAAGGCGTATATTCATAATTTTCATAAAAAACATGAGTTGATTGTCGGTAAAAGTGTGTCTCTTAGTTTGAATAGATCATAGACTATGACCGACTGGTTTCCTGACAATCCCCTTGGATGAATACAAAGAGTTCATAGTTACAATGCTAACTGGTTGTTATCTAACTTCACTGCCACTTGTATAGTAGTTCATGCGAGCCTTAAATTTTCACTTCACCTTATTGAGTTCGGGGCGCATTAACTCTCTCTGTGTTGACCACTTTCTTCCATTGGGCTGACTGATTAAGTTCACTTGGTTGTTACTTAATCTGTCATTGTACCTTCGCTTCACTCTGTCATGCCCAATATACATGCTTTAGTTGTTGTCTGTCTTCAAGTTGTACCGTGATTCTGTTTTCACAGAAGTTATGATGTAATGCACTGCACACTGAGCAACTACAGAATGTTGATTTGCGCTTTTGTCTCTGTTCTTTTTTTCCTTAATTCAGTTTACAGTTCAATTGACATGTCTTGCTATAAGTAGGCAGTGGATCTTAGTCAAAATGTTAATGAACTTTTACCAATTCAGGTGGTCAAGATCAGACTGCAGCAGCAGAGAGGGCTGAGTCCTGAGCTCCTAAAATACAAGGGACCCATACATTGTGCTCGCATGATCATCCAGGAAGAAGGCGTGTTTGGTCTGTGGGCAGGAGCCGCCCCAACTGTGATGCGCAATGGAACAAATCAAGCTGCCATGTTTACAGCCAAAAATGCATTTGACGGAATTCTATGGAATAAGCATGAAGGCGATGGGAAAGTGCTCCAGCCGTGGCAATCTATGATATCAGGTTTCCTTGCGGGAACCGCTGGTCCAGTATGTACCGGGCCCTTTGATGTTGTAAAAACAAGGCTTATGGCACAGAGCCGATCTGGTGGTGAGTTGAAATACAAAGGTATGTTTCACGCTATCCAAACAATATATGCAGAAGAAGGACTACGAGCACTGTGGAAAGGACTATTACCCCGGCTAATGAGGATCCCACCTGGCCAGGCCATTATGTGGGCTGTAGCTGATCAAGTAACTGGTTTTTATGAGAGGAGATACTTGTATAATGCACCCCTATAGCTTCCCTCCATTATTGTCTTTTGTCGTTTTTTTGGTAAGGTGCTCACATTCATTTGAGGAACTGAAATTGTTAGAGCCGTCAGCCATTCACCTTAACTCATATGCAATATAGGACTGAGTTAGCTGGCTAATCCATCGGATATCTTGAGCTTGGACTTTATTTTAGGTTAGTATTTCATGTGATAACTTGCAAACGGATTGATTGCAAGGATAAAAAAAACTATTTGTGGCGCATGCCTTTGTTCTCGTGTTGTCCATTCATGATTCGAGCACAATTGCTATTCTTGTTGTGTACTGAGAGGCTTTTGTTATTCTGATAAGGTGGTCGGCCCCTTGGAAGTTAGAACGGGAAATATTTATGAAAAGATGCACCACTCCAGTTCTTTTTTGATCATTACAGTTGCTATCTTGGAACTTGTTTAAGAAATAGGGCTGTTTGCTTTCATTTGTAAGCTGCTTCTCTCATGTTATTCTTGAATTACTGCTCAACTGGAGCGTGTCAGCGTAAGTGTTGGCATGAGATACAAACATTACCAAAATAGAAAAACAAAGTACAACGTGCATTTGTTACATTCAAATTTTATAAGTTATTATTTGAGTATTTGTTGAAATTTTCTTATTTAAATCATATTTGATCGAAGTAAAACAATCACATAGCAGATGTGAAACATTTATCGTGTTGGTTATTTTTTCTAAATTATATATTAATTACATCATAAGTGTATTGTAGTTATTATATAATCGGTTTAGGTCCGAGTGTCCGTTCAAGCTCCATATAGACAAGAATTTTCTCTTTTATTCATTTTGTATAGCACATTGTATTTCTAAAATTCAAATCTGGAAATATTAATATGTATATATAAAAAGAATACAAATTAAAAAATTTGTAGTGTTACTTGCTTACCTTAATAAATACGAAATTTGTCCTGAAACTTTATATAAATTTTCTGTAATTTACAAACAAAATTCAGAAGGGGGGAGGCAAAACAAGTGAAACAAAAGCACTTTTTTGATTTTATGTTTGGGTATTTTTGGTAGTTTTTGTGTTTTTTACACCTTATCTGTGTGGTTTTTTATTTTTTATTTTTTATATTTTATATATATATATAATATTAAAAGATATAATTTGACAATAAACGGTGATTCTTGTCTCTAAAAAATACAACATTAAACATACAATATTTATATGTATATATTTATATATAAAAATATATATAACTAAATAAGATCTGATAATGAATAGTAATTTTTGTTTACTAAATCCCCACATCAAACCTATATCACTTATTTTAAAATATTTTAAATTACCTCAAAATATAAATTCAAACATACTATATATCTTAACATACTTATTAATTTCTATTTTTCTCTGTTTATTTTTAAAACACCAATATAAATTTTCAAAATACAAATAACTGTCAACCCATACTATATATAAGCGATACTATATTCTCTCTAAAGAGAGATGAGCGGCAGTGGCAGGGGCAGGGGCAGGGGGGGGGGGGGGGGGGGGAGGGGTTGAGGCTTTGTGGTGTGAGAGGGTGCACCTCCAAAAACCCTACCCCCAACAGTAGTAAGTAGTAACGGTAAAATACCCATTATATAAAGCACACTGCACGCTACACTGCCGACCTCAAACCCTAACGTTTTCTCTGATCCCTGCCTCTATCCTATTTGCTAAACCCTAATTCCGTACTCTCACTGCTACAGAATTTCACTTGGTACTCTTTCAATTCAGTTTATCTAATTTATTCCATGATTTAATCTTTTTTTTAATTGGTTGCGTTTGTCTGGAAAGGTTTTGATTTTCTTTTTGGTTTTTGTTGAAGGTCGCAACAATGTCGGACGAGGAAAGGGAGGAGAGGGAGTTGGATCTCACCTCTCCCGAAGTTGTCACCAAATACAAATCTGCTGCTGAAATTGTTAACAGTTGGGTCTTTTCTTTGTCCCTTTTTGTATGCATTTAATTTTGCGCTGGGCGGGTGGGTGTTATTATGTCTAATACTGTTATTGTTCGAATTGTGTGGTTGTAAGTCGAGTGGTGCTATTGAAATATTCAATTGGTGGGAGTTTCATTTTCATTTGATATTTTTGATGAATGTAATGCAGAGGCACTGCAATTAGTGATATCCGAATGCAAACCAAAAGCTAAGATTGTTGACGTTTGCGAGAAAGGGGATGCATTCATCAGAGAGTGAGTAATTTCATTTGCTCGACATGCTCATAGCAGTACTTCTAGGCTATTGTAGTTGTTTAGGTCTATAGCTCTGAAACTTTATGTGTTGGAATAGGCAAACGGGCAACATGTACAAGAATGTCAAGAAGAAGATAGAAAGGGGAGTTGCATTCCCAACTTGCATATCAGTGAATAATACAGTCTGCCATTTTTCTCCATTGGCCAGTGATGAGACTGTGTTGCAAGATGAAGATATTGTGAAAATGTAAGCATAATTTTCTGTATTTGCAACGCATTTATGAATTATCATATAATCTACACTGGTCAGCATTGAAATTGGGAGTAATGGGTTTTATCTGCAGTGATATGGGGTGTCACATAGATGGCTTTATTGCTGTAGTTGCCCATACCCATGTGATTCAGCAAGGTCCAGTCACTGGCAGGGCAGCTGATGTTATTGCTGCTGCAAATACAGCTGCTGAGGTTGCTTTAAGACTTGTCAGGCCAGGGAAAAAGGTACTTTGGTTTGAGGATTTCTTTTGTATTTTTGATGCAGTCTTCTTTTAAAATTTAGTGGTGTGATACTTGGTATAAATGAAATTGATATGAGTCTGGTATGTAATGAATTTGAAAAGTTAAAGTTATATTAGATGTCTTACCTCTGTTCTAATTCACGATGGCTTGTTCCCTTGCAAGTTTAGCTTAAAGTAAATTTGTAGCAATCAGATCCCTTGTGCATTTAAATATTTTTGTCTTCTTTAGCATCAGTCCTAGTGATTTTTTTTTCTCAATTACTTGAATTTCATGTTCTGTCATTCTCCTATTCAGCTACATGCATTTAGAACCACCAGATCTTAAGTGGGAGTTGCATCATGCTTGTATGTATATATATATATATATGGTTATAGACTATGCCTATGTTGGCAGTGCTAAGGGATCAGTAGTATTAATATGAAGTTTCCTTTTTCCTGTATGTTCTCTTGATGTTTTGATGCATGAGGTGTTCTGTGCATGTCATAGCTTTAGCACTCCCTGGCTCCCCTAAATGATGATCACTTTTATGAGCAATGGGTCAAACCAAATGATGCTGTTGTCATAGTTACTCTGATAGGGGGTTCTGCATATACATAACTAACTCTCAAATGCCATTACTTTTAAAAGAGAGATGAATAATTTTTCTTTTTTTTAAAAAAAAAAATGAGGGAAAAGGAGGCAACTTTGCTGAGGTGATTTATCCCTTAATCCCCTCCTGTCCCTGTGGCCTGTTGCCTATATCACAATTGGCCAGCTTGGATATTCTGGATGGTGAACTTCTTTGTGGTACCAGCTCTTTCTAGTGGGCTGATATGGAACTTGGTAGGTTTAAATTAGGCAATCATTTTGTCTCATGCATTTTTGTTTTGGAATTTGACTTAAACTAATTGTCTAGTACTTAAATGTCCATTTTTAGTTTCACCTTCCAATTTAATTGAGCCACTTAAGTTCTAGTAATACTTAAAAAGATTATCTACCGTATGTATTTGGTAAACGTGATTCTCTATATGATGATGATAAACATGAAGGATGGATCTTGCATCCGGTGAAGTTCTTTTTAGTCATAGTTACACTGATAGAGATATCATGTTCTTCTTTCCTACAATGTTAGTGAGGTAAGCTCTTCATTAACATTTTTCATTTACTAATCCTGTTTTGCTTTATCTTTTCGTATCTGAGAACATACAACTCTCCTGTGAAGCATTACTTCCTAAGATGGGTTTCCAAACTTGTTGATCTTTTTGTTTCATGAACAGGAAATCTTCCTTTGTCTTGGTGTTTTCTAATGTGGAAAAATGTTCTTGGATTTTTACCCCTTGCTTCGGCTGTTGTTGCATTTTATCAATTACTTTTTTCTTTCCAGGCAAATTAGGGGTGTGTTTCCAATTTGCTTTGATTGTTCCCCAACCTTTCTTTGCAAGTTTCATGTGTCCATAATTTCAATAGAACCAACAAACATTGATGGTACTATGGTTGATAGGCCTAGTAATAACTGGTATAGTTTACCAGTCATTGTTGGTGTTTCGAAAAAACACTTTGTCTTTTGACTGAATGTTAACTGCTTTATCTATTCAAAGTCTCTCTCATTCATAGCTTTTATTTGTAATCATGAAACAAAATTAAAAAAGTCTTTCCTTTCTTTCTCCTGTTATGTTAAAAGGCAACTTTGCCGAGGTAATAGATTTTGCTATTGATTTCCTCTTTTCCCTGTTGCCAATATTGCTATGGCTGCATGTGGCATATTTGCTATTTGGGATTGATTTTATATGTATCAATCTTGTCCTTTTGTTAAAGCCAAAGTAGGATTAAAGTGCAAATGAAAATTAAGATTTTTCATGGGATGCAAGAATTGGTGATTATGTTAAATGTTTCAGTACTTGTAGTTGTTACATAGTTTCTTACTGCTAGTCATGTAGGGTCAAGAGTTTGGGGAGTCCCAAATTGTTCTTGTTTAATATACCATGAAGTATAGATGGGAACAGAGGTCAATTGATTTTTGGTGCATTTGTTAAGTTTCTAATAAGATCTTTTTTGTTTTTTGGTTGCTGATGATGGTAGAATAAAGATGTAACTGAAGCAATTCAGAAAGTTGCAGCTGCTTATGACTGCAAGATTGTTGAAGGAGTACTAAGTCATCAAATGAAACAATTTGTGATTGATGGAAATAAGGTCGTGTTAAGTGTCTCAGGGCCTGACACAAGAGTTGACGAAGCTGAATTTGAGGAAAATGAGGTGTATTCCATTGACATTGTTACAAGTACTGGTGAAGGCAAGGTAATTATTTTGTTGAATGTTTATGCGAGATAATATTTAGTTTGATAAATTTTCTATCTGATGTTTGTCCTGGAATTTTTTATTAAACTTGCAGCCAAAATTGTTGGATGAGAAACAAACAACTATCTATAAAAGAGCTGTTGACAAGAATTATCACCTAAAGATGAAAGCATCTCGGTTCATATTTAGTGAGATAAGCCAAAAGTTCCCAATCATGCCATTTTCTGCAAGGTTTGTTGTGTTATACAAGGCAGCCCAGATCTCTGTTTAACCACAAGCACTTCCCTTTCAACCATATTGATAATGAGCTAGGATGAATGTATGACAGGGCTTTGGAAGAGAAGCGTGCTCGTTTAGGCCTAGTAGAATGTGTGAATCATGACCTTTTACAGCCTTATCCCGTGCTTCACGAGAAGCCTGGTATGAACCTTTAGAGTCTGAAAGATATAGATGTCTTTTTTGTTGTACATTTTATGTAACTGCTTGTATTGCAGGTGACTTGGTTGCACACATCAAATTTACTGTTTTGCTAATGCCGAATGGGTCGGATCGAATCACAACTCATCCTCTGCAGGAGCTGCAACCCACTAAGACTGTGGATGATCCTGAGATTAAAGCATGGCTAGCATTGCCCACAAAGACAAAGAAGAAGGGTGGAGGGAAAAAGAAGAAAGGTTAGCTTGAATGCAACAATAATAATAGTCCTCTGTAATTCATGAAGATCTTATTTCTTTACCATGCGGTAATTGCAAAAAAATGTGTTTTCCAGGTAAGAAAGGGGAAAAAGCTGACACAGCTGACGCTGAGGCCATGGACACGGCACCGAATGGTGCAGCTTCAGAAGAATGAGAAAATTCTTGTTTTTATTTTGTATTTTCTCTATGAAATTTTGGCAGCTCCATTGTATTTGGTTGTTTTGAGTCATGAAATGTCAATCCTAACTTGAATACTTTAAAATGCGTTCTGTTTTGTACACTGGTTTGCTGATCTTTAATGTATCCATTTTCCCTTTAGATAGAAATAGATGTTACAATAATTGGAAACTAGGAATTTACTACTACCATTTTATTTGACATCTTCACCTGCATTTCAATCAAACTGTTCTATCAAGAAGCCATTAGTCGGAGTTGATAGGCAACACTTCTTAGCATGATTGTATGCTCATGTCAGGATTGAATTGTAATTTAAGGATTGAAGTGTTATTGAAGCCTGAGGATTGACACAGTTACAGAGAAGACAAAACCAAGCAATCGGATCTTTTTAATTTCCACATGCAGCTGGCATTAAATCCAATAACTTCTAAAGTGAGATTGCCGAATTTCAGGATTCGTTTCGCTGAAGTGAGATTGCCAAATTCAGGACTTGATTCGCTATGGACTCGGAACGAAATGGATTGGATTAGTGAACTCAATCTAATATTTTTCAAAATATTTATATATATGTATATATATATATATTAAAATAATAAATACTAATTTTATCAGTATGAAAGACTAATATTATTGAAAGATTAACTTTTTTTTATAAATGTTTCAAACATTAAAATATTAACTTTCAAAAATTTATTATTTATATATGCATTAAAACATCTATAAACGTTTCAAACATTAAAATATTAACTTTCAAAAATTTATTATTTATATATGCATTAAAACATCTATAAACTCTTAATATAATTAGTTTAATATATAAACATTGATTTTATTTATTATATTTAAGAATAAATAAAATATACACATTTTTATACATATAAATATATATAAAATAAAAGGACAGTGGCCGACCCAAAACACTAGAACCCAGGACTTAATCAAGGCTTCAATCGGCCTAGGTTTAATTTCGAATCTAAACCAAACCCATTGTCATCCCTAATTTAGAGTAATCTAAACAGAAGTTGTGAACTTAGGCTACTTTCAATTGAAATGGAATCTGATGGAAAGGCCTGAAATTGTAGTGTGCGTGCGTGTGTGTGTATGACAAATGAAAATGATAAACTGATAATTGTTTTTTTTCCTTTTCTCAAAACTCTCAATAACATCAAATGTTTCAAACAATTACCCAGCAATTGAGTAAAAACAAATCTAAGAAGGAAAACGAAAACAAGATTTCAATATCAGACTCTTCAAGGTACTTCATGTTTGAAAGAACGCTATATAGACCATGTCTCGGTTCCTTCACATCCAGTAAATGTTGAGCAGACCTGATATTCCTCAGACTTTCACCCTTATGCCCCAAAAAACTATGACATAAAGGGATCACACTATTTACAGTGTGTTGCGCCAGACCAGAAAACCGCTGGAAACGAACATGAATCGACAAAACCAAGAGAATGTGTAGTGCCCATTTCACAAAGTCAAAATCTTCAAATACCTGTAAAAGAAGGTAATTCAAATCAAAAGAACTATTTGTATATGTACCCAGTTGCATGCAGAGGCAAGTATCTCTTCACGTATGTTATCTTTTTCTACATAATCAGAAGAAAGCATGCAAATATAGATTCTATATGCATGTTAATCCAACTTGTCGATGGCATTGCCTACTTACATGATGCAGCCAAATGCACAAGCAAATGGTAGCAAACCAAGCAGCTTACCCACATGACTTTACAGAAGTGCACAGGAAAATTGTGGGACCCTCGGAACACATAATTGCATTTCAACTGCAAGTTTTGAGAGCCAAATCTAGCCTACGGCATTTTCAGTGCCTGTTTCAGTTGTGCAAATGCTGCAGGATGCATTTTAGACATAGCAGTATTAAATAATTCTCCGTGGAGGGCAGCACACATCTGGAGGTTGTCCCTCAGTGAATTCTCCAGTGAAATTTGGTTTACTGGGTCCGAGAACTTGATCTGAAAATGAGAAACTTATTCAGTTAATAAAAGATGATCCTGCAGTTCTATAGAATTCTAAACAAAATACCTGTCTCCTTCTGAACTCTTTGCTAGGGACCTGCAGCTTGCTAGATTGCATATTGTCACTGCTGTTATAGGACAAGCAAATTTAATTGCAACAAATAAGGCAACCATGTTTGATATTTGAGAAAATTATGCAAGGATAAGCTCAGTATCAATTCAAACCTTGATTCTTCTTCAGTTAAGTCCTCACTTCCACCCAATATTACACTTGTGCACACGCTAACAAGAACAAAACGCACCAGAATTATGCCGGTAAAGAAATTAAGTATCGATATAACTGCTAGATAATTCAAGATGAAGTTCATGAAGTACCTTAGGATTTGATCCAGTTTATCAAGTACTTGAGGCAGTCTCAAAGTTAGAATTATGGAAAGGGCTAGGCCAAATATCTTCTTTTGTGTGGAAATCACATTATCCACCTGCAATCCATATGATGAAAAGTGAGTAAATAACCTATAGGCTCTCCATAATAATGGATCGTGCACCCAGAGCCAGAGTAAAGTCTGTGTTATCAGTTAAAATGTTCTCCTAGAAACTTTTCTCTAGCAAACTAAATTCCAATTTCCTACAATCCGACCTTTATTAAAAGCCATTTATGGAGACAAGAAATGTTTCACTCAATGTCCAGTCTGGCAATAAGAGTAATAGGCAGCTAAGTAAAATGTTCAGCTGTCATATGTCCAAGGATAATAACTAATAATCACAGGAATTCAACTAAAGCGGTGGTCAGGCATGCAAAAGTCAGTTACAGCTCAAGATGTGGTAAATCGGAGTAAGGGTGATCAAGCAAATGCACATGTTAGAAGCTGATTCAAGAATATTCCACAGTGACAGAAAACAAGCATAACCATGACATTAAAAATTTTCCAAAGAGCAATACTGAATTTACACCTTTAACTTAAGTGCAGCACCAGCTTTTTTCTCCCAACAGAAGGAAAGTGAAGAGAAATGGATGTGATATGCAAATGTTCATATTGAAACAACAGATTCAACACAGAAGTACTTGAAGATACCTTATCAAGCCATACATCAACCAGGCAAAGAAGTATGTTTTCTTCATTTGGGAATCCAGCTTTCTGCAGATGTGCTAATAGTGATGGTTCTGAGGTCAGTTGTGCAAGATAATTAGTATTCATGACCAAAATCCTTGCAAGTATGGCTGCTGAAGATGTTTTCACGGCTGTCTTTGAAGGATCATGATCATCCCCTCCACTCAGGCATATGATAATTAATTTCTACAAAAATATAGCAAAGCTTGAATATCATAAAATCCTTAAAAACCAGTTATAAGATATACACACACGGACACCTGTTGTAACCGTTACTAAGGATACATAAAGGTAAAGAGAGAAACCAAGATACCTGTATACTAGAGCTGATTAATTGGGGCACTTCACCAGGAAAACACTGCATCAAAGAAGTAGATTAATGAGAAAATAAAAAAGCAATACAAAAGCAACCTATTCCAAAGCAAAACATAGAATTCATTCCACTGAGTATAGCAACTTATGAATTGAGTCAACTTATGAATCGAGTCAAATTTTTACTACGAAAAACATGGCAAAAAATACTCTAAGAGGCAACATAAAAGGAAAAATTCCAACAAGAACAATACTGGAACAAACACAAAGACAACAAATGTCATATTTAAACATGTAAGCAATGACTTGCTTTGGTACCAACTAAAGCTTTAATTTTGCAGCATCACTCTGGAGTCAACTACCTGAACCAAAACATCCACAAGTGGGAGAACTGAACGCAGCCCTCTGTCGTTGACATTACCAATGACCAAATCAAGAACTTTTGCAAGTGTTGCTGCATGCATGTTGAGGAACTCTAATCCGCCAAGAACTATGTAGCCTTCAATTATGCTGGCAGCCACCTACATATCAATTACATTTCAAGACCAGTACTATTGCAACAGAAGATGCAACTATCCAGAAGAATTTATCAATACCTTCAAGTGATCAAAACTTTTTTCCAAGATTTCCACCAGACATGGAAAATAACCCAACAGCTGAGGCACCATTGAAGGGGCATGAGAAAGGGTAGCTTCCCATAACTGCATGATAATGAAGAAAAAATATTATAACTTGTGAAATATTATGTAGAGAGCTCCAAGTAAATTTCATCACTGAACTACAGACCTGCATGCTATCTTCCAAAAGTTCATCAGGGCTATTTATGTTAATCACACTTTGTAAGATGGGCAGCAGCATGTTGTAGCACATGGGTGACTGATAACCAAGTGCAACTACAAAGTTCTTTAGGGCTGTGAGAAGCTGAATCTGCAGAAGGCTTTCACCGGAAGACTCTTGCCATGCCTAGGATTATATTGTAGTCAATATGAAGACATACAACATGCTAGCAAATTAGAATAAAAGAGATAAAATCCAACGACATGTCCACTTCCTTTTACTTCAAGAATTCATGGGTTGAACATTTATAGAAATGTCACTGAGATGCTCCTCATTTATTCAAGCAATTTCTCTTAATAAGGGCATTAGTATAACCACCAGTTGAAGGAGATTTTTCAAACACTTCTGCCATATAGTAAAGTTTCTTGCAATTTTCTGGTGCATGAGAAAATACAGCATGATTCGTCTTTAAATAGATAAAACAAACGGTCATCTTGCTGTAGAAGAAGAATATGCCACTGGAAAAAATGCACAAGTCTGAATGAATTACCTTCTGGAAAAACTGCACCAACTTGTTTGCATAAGGAGTAACTTCAGTGATGCGTGCAATGAGACTAGAAATCGTATTTAATACTTGAACCTGAATATAGGATATTGTGAGATGTATATCAATAACTTTTCTAGTTAACAAGCCGATAAAATCTGAAGGGAACTTGATGCTTCAAATTTCCGGGTAAATAATGCTTTTTGGGAGGTAAGAATTTCCCGTAGCAAATCAATCATCATAACCAGCAGCAGATATTCCAGATAAATACAAATGATGTGACCTGAGGGCACAGAAGCAACACAATAAAGTATATATATTTGATTATGCTACTAGGACTAAAACATCCCTTACTACATTTAACACTCATATCCCAAGGCCATATTTTTCAGACTATAGTTCCAAAAACATTCCACCTCTATGTCAAGCCACCTACATTGACCAAGAAAAAATAATTTGACATCCAATCATATCAAGGCTCGAAGTGCGTCATGGCTGACAGCCCCCAAAAGTGACTGACCTATACTCGAATTTGTCTGATAAAGTTTGGGATAACAATTCAAATAACAATTACAAAACCGGGTAAGGAAACCAACGAATACTTTTTAAATTTATAATAGAAATTGTGATGAAACAAAGTTTTCTTGATACATATTAGAGAAAATTTGTATGCACAGATGAAGGAAGTGATTGTATTTTGCTCATTGAAAAAGGAACAGATTTAAGAGAGAGAAACAAAGGTCAGGTATTAGAATTTCTCTGGAATAGTATACAAAATAATAACTTTTACTGTGAATGAAGATTGAATAATGTAATACTTCTGGTACTCAGGTATATGTCTATTAATTATGACATAAATTTGTGGCAAATGAAAAGATTGGACATAAAAATAGGTAATAAAATTAGTGTTCCGTGTCCATATAGTTATGAACAAAAATCACGATTACGAAGCTTGAAGACTTTGATCTACACTTGGTAAACAGTATGTAACACCAAGAGACTGCAACTTACTTTTGAATCAAACTCTTGGACTTCTTCCACCAGTTTAAAACATGAGTCCCAACAAATTGGAAGAAGATCCGAAAAGTCATACTCTGAGAAATTTGCATCTTCAATGTGGAAATAAAGAGATCGTGATGCCGCCAGCTGAATAACCAAAAAAATTTAATAACAATACAATAAATGACTCGAAGTAATTATACCAATTTTAAACAAAGCGTGTCATACCCTAACACACAAGTCTTTCTCCTGAAGCAATTTTATTAAAGCACAATACACTGGTCGCCTGGTGTCATCTTTAATCTGTAGAGAAAGCCAATCAGAGATGAAATTGTCAAGAAAGTAGTTATACTAAAAGGAGAGCATACTGAAATCAGATCATTGGACACTAGGGCCAGCTTAAGATATACAAATCTCCTACTGAACTCATCCTATATTTCATGCAACAGAGTATATTTGAAACCAAGCCTGTGAATGCATTCACAATCAGAAGAAGCCACAATACACAAAGATAAACTGCAGAGATCATAATGATAAACTGATGATATATGCAAACAGTTCAGGAAGCAACTTACCTCTGAAACCCATTGCCCCAATATTAACGCAACTTTCCTATGGATGATTCGCATATTTGGATGATTATTTGTGAGCTCAATAGATAATGCACCATTGAACCTACACACAAGTGTCAGGGAGTGCTTGTCATGAGCTCATTATAAAGAAACTAAAAGTTTGAAAGAGAGTAAAAATATTTGGTTTTCGAATACATAATGAAGACACAGACTATTAGATTATGATCACATCACATAATGTCCACCTGAAAGAGCTACATATATAACGGGAACAGAAACAAGCATCCAATAGAAAAACCAATATAAGTAGGGCTGTGCATCAGCCAGGCTAGCATATCAACGACCAAAGCACTTGCATCAACCAGGCTACGCATGTCAATAAACAACAGGCCTGTTGTCAGCCAGGCCATGCAATGGTAATAACCAAAGTGGACAGCAAACAATGTTCCTACGGGAAACCGAAACCGATTTGGCCAAATTTCAGCTGCACCATGTTATAACCATCTCCTGAAACTCACTCGCACATGGCCTGGAAAATTTTTCTCAGCAACAACTCTAGTTCAGTATCTTAAGAGCTGGCATGGAGCTATATCTAAAACTTCAGAACAAGCTTTGGCAGACAACAAACTGATTAATTTACAAGTGGTGTGTCTCAAGTCCCATCCACCATCTCCAAGGAAAAAAAAAAGAAAAGACAAAGACCTACAAGTCTCTGAGATCACATTGCAGGAGCATTATCTTTGTCCAGAGACATGATTCGTTGGTAAAATTCTATTATAATGAATCCTTCTAATGCCCAGGTGCACGAGCTTATATCCAATTACCATTAGATTTCAACTTTCAATAGGGTCAACAGAATAAAGGAGGAAGACCGATGCAACTTGAGACAATTGGCTAAGAGCCTAACATTTTAAAAGGGAAAATCTTACCAGTCTTTAAAGCTCAGATAATTTGAGAGTTCATAATAGACATATGCAGCAGCACCATAAGCAGCATCCTTGAGAAGCAATTGTGAACTTATTTCACTAACAGAGGAAGGGCAAGCATTCATTGCCTCTTGAAGAATTGAAACCACAACTGGACCTAGCAGCTGTCAAAATCAAGACCATAAGAATATAGCCAGTTCGAAACATGTCAAAAATGCCAACAGTGACTGGACACATAAAAGCATCAAAAGAACCTACTTGGCTGTGATTCTCAAACAAGACAATGTATAGTGCTTCAGCACATGGCCTTAATCTTTCAGACCACAAAACAGAATCCTGCTCGTGATGAAAAGACTCGGGATTCTGGTACCATTCTTCCACATCACTTGCTGTTAAAACAAAATACCTGCGTAAGAAAGAATGAAATTGATGAGAGAAACACGGGGAAAAAAGGGTCAAAGAAATTAACACTGGGGCAAAACATAAAACTTCACCAATCATAATTAAAACTAGCAATGGCACGAGGCTCCCGACCACCATGGCAAATTATTCTAATTTCTGGGAAATAATGACTTAAATGTAAAAAGTAAAATATCAACCAGGGCCAGAAGTTTGGTGACAAATTTAATTAATCAAGCCTTTACCTATTCATAAAGTATCTGAAATTCCAGACAAAATACAAGCATCCATGAAAATTATTTCAGGTTGCCAAGCTCATTCATATAATCACCTTAAATACTCACATAAAACTGAAAATTTAAATCCTTAACTTACGGAATGAATCACAGAACACATCCAGGAAAAGGAGATGCAAGCAAGCATGCATATCCAAGCATCAATGTCATAAGGCCTTCAGATCACAGGGAAGTGAGAGGGTATAATATAACCTAACTTCTCCTTTCTCAGTTTCAGAGAACAAGTTAGAGAATTTAAAATATTTCAAGTCTGTTAAAGTAGTTATATTGCTAAATATAAATCCAAGTTACTGGGTCCAATATTTATGAGAGATTTTAAATGCCTTTGGTGGCAAAATGACAATCTGACATGAGGGGGTGGCGCAGAGAGCAAAAGGCTAATAGATAAATTAGCCTGATTGTCACCTTCCTTTCCTGGCAATATTCTTTAACCTGATGTACATCGATACATGTAAAGTAAGATAATTACACAATGTCTAGATGCCTTTATCCTTACCTCCTTATCAATATGTTGCACAGCAGCACCACGCGCTCGCTTGGCAACAGAGAAGCCAAAACACCTGCAGCTGCAGCAGATACATTTTTCTTCATCTCCTGAAGGGTAACTCGGTTGTCATCCATAACACGACCAGTCAAGAATGGCTTGTATTCTCTACATTCTAGGACAGACTTCATCATTGACATACACTGAATCAAGAATTCTTCAAATGACAAGACATCTGGCTCAGGATCAGTAATCTTGTTTAAGCAGAAGTCAACAACAGGCCAAAGGACACTTTGGTCACCAAATGAATAAGGATGCCTCTGCTGAATTGCTATTAAAATCTTCATTAATTTAGTGCATGCCTTCTTCAGGAAATCCCAGAATTTAGAATGTTTCTCTTGAAAAGATGAATCTGCATACATTGTGAATCAGAATATGTTTACACATCCACAAGAATACACACCAGAAACCTGTACAGCAAAAATAAGTAAAATCTCTCAATTAAGGCAACATAGAAATGAGATGCTAAACAAGATTCCGGTCATCTAGAATTGAGAAGGAGAAGAAAAAAATTAATCACATCTAAAAGAAATTTATAATTGATGAGCACCTCAAATTTCTTTCCTTCAATTTGTAGAACAAGAAAAAATATCAAACTATGATGACATCGGAAGATAGCATTGCCTAGATGATATGCAAGCAGTAGGAAGGTAGGAGCTAAAGAAATGTAAAAGTCAAAAAGAATTAAGATGAGAAATCTTACAGTATGGCAGAAATGACTGGATGGCCTTCAACATAACAGGGCAGACCTTCTTGACAGGTTGCACCTCCTAAAAAACAAAACTCCATTAATACCACAAATTATAACAATCATCACATACAAAAGAGTGGGGGGAGAAGAAGATCAAAAAACAGAATGCTGCAACATACAACTTAGGTTCAGGAAAAGCAGAATTTTTACCTGTATAGACTTAGCATCACTTTGGAAACCAGAAACTATGAGTTGCCTTGTTATCTTTGAACAGAGTAACCATCTTTCGCAGGTTAAATAAATATCATCGCGATGCAACTCAGAAGTATTTTGAGCTAGCACCGAAAAGCCATGCAACATATTCTGCATGTCATTCTGCCAGAGGTGCCAGCTGTAATCAAAGAATTGAGATGCTATCTGCCAAATGAGCAACCATGTGCATATCCAGTGAATACGAAAACTCATCATTTAATAAAAGGGAATTGGCAGCATATTTGAAACATGAAATCTATATTGTACAAGAGAAGCACAGACTTATGCAGCAATCTTGCTAAGAATGCAAAATTCCTGACCGCAACTGCCTAAAGGAGTAACCGTCCAACCTTATTTTCAAGAAAATGAGACCTCATGATAAAATACAAAACAGCTTCAAAATTTGATTTAACATATTTCAGCTATGGCCTACCCAAGTATCTATGGACTCCAAAGGATTCTCCTACAGCACCGGATACTACTATTACTAGGATAGAGTAAGAAATTAACTCCAGCCACCCTAAAGCACTATGGAGTTGAGATAAGACACAATGCCAACAATTAATCATAATTCAAGACTTTGTGACTGAACCTGGAACCCCTACTACTACAATGAAAAGAAGTAAATGTAAACCAAAGCACAACCCCACCCCCCAAAAAAAAACACATTTACTTTAAAAAGACAAATGCCTACTTCTTGAGAAGTCTTATATCAACACGAGGACTTTCTTTCAATGGCCACAATTCCTTTTCAATTGCATGAGCCCTCAGCATCTAAGTTTTGGATTTATCATCTAGCCAATAATAGCTCCACATCAAAGACTCAGTATATACACAAGAATTTCAAAAGAAAAACAAAGAAAATGATAATCTGCACCTCGGCAAAGGTCCTCTGGTCAGAAGTAAGACGTTTGGTTGATAACTCCTTTAAAGTCCGGAAAAGAATCATGAATATTCTGTGAGAAGTTAATATATCAGCTGATTGAAGCTGTTGAGCTAACACGGAAAACAAGTCTGACCTGTACGCAGAAAATAGATTCAGTAGGCCCAATACACAATGGCGACAAAAAAGATAGTACAGAAAACAAATTAAATCATCCATAAGGTGTTATGATGTCAGAAAAATAAGGAAAGCAAAACAGATGAAAAATCAACAGCCTCAAGAAGCAAAAAAATCTTGGGACCTTTCCCCCATGTGGCTGGTGCTAGTTCCACTGATATAACACCATATCCCCAGGATTGCATGGTGGAATTTAACAACAGCACATGAAAACTGCTAAAGATATCCTAAACTGCAACTTTCTAGATCCTCAACAAGAACTTAGGCCGCCTGTTCAAATTTGCTCAGTTGTCTTAACTAATAAGATGTTCTACCAGAGAACAAAGATACAACTAAAAGTATGAAACAGAGTATCTCATGCCTTAAGATGAAGATGGCTTAGTGAATCTGTTCAAAGTATTGAATAAACTGTCCCTGCTTAGATCAGAAGATTTATCAACATTAAAATCAGTAGAGTCCAACTATTAAGGACCAGCTACTATTTAGATATGGTAAGTCAAGTTTTCCTCTAAATTCAGAAATTCTATTTGCTCCTTGAGTTAAGATATTACTTAATAAACAGGATAACAGTATAGTATTAGCTAAATACTTTCCAATGAGTTGTACTCAGATGAAGAAAAGAAGCATACCATTCCCTTGGGTAGTCTACGCGAGCAACTTTCGAGATGACAACAGCCAATGTAAGAGTAATCTGTACCAGAAACACGTCTATAAATATATGACACAAGACACTTACATGGTTATTGTTAGACAAGAAGGGGGGGGGGGTGTGGAATGCATATGCAGATGCATCAACCAAAAGGCATCGAAAACAAGCATGCTGCAGGAATTAGCAATGGATAAGATAAACTAAGATATGAACACAGAGTTGACTACTTCCGTACAACAATATGCAAACACTAAGTAGACTAGTTTCTAAGTGATCTCCGTCAACCTAACATATACATTACCTGATAATTTTCTTCTCTTAAGTGCGATAACAACTTTTGTCTTAAATGCACTTTCTCTTCGTTGCTCATTCCCCTGCAAAGGCATTTCACGGTCAGATCCAGCACCAGATTTAAAACTAATCGTGCCGAAAGACTACAGAAAGACCCAAATTACGATACAGGGTAACATTTCAGCACAATGTCAGAGCAAAATTGCTCTGAAAACATTCCACACACCGCTTAAAAAGGATGGACAAAATTCTGGCATGAAACTCAAATTACAAGACATGTCCAGATAAACTCCGAGTAGTTTAGACGTTCATTTATTAATTAAAAGTTCAAGAGATAGTAGGATTTCTCGAGGTCATAACTATTTGGATAATAAGATGCCTCGTAACAGATCTCCTTCCATGATAGGCGTACTAGCAGCTCACCGAACCTTGCAACTAAAAGGACCAACAGAATTCCTCCCATTCCATTGTGGGTTCTTTTCATCAGAAAAACCATATTCTTTCAATTGCTAGCATCCCGTTGACTAGTGCCACAAAACAACTTTAAAAGTTAAGTCAGAGTTTTACTTTATTGTTGGTTGAGCTCTAGTAGATTAATTGTTTTAGACATTTTTTTCTTTTACTAATTTACTCGAGCTCAAAGTCGAACAAACATTAAATGTATACAAGTTTGGTCTGTTATGTTTCACGAACCAAGTTCCTACTAGTTTTTTGACAACTGATCTTGAGCCAAGTTTTAAGTAGTTTGATTTGCTTTTCGATAACATACATACTTCAGTGACTTCATGTAGTTCCTGAACTCTGAACTATGGGGAACGTGCATACCAAAACACCCAAACAATCAAAAACTTGTGGTTTATGAACGCCAAATCCAAATACTACCATTTACACGCATTCCCCCCTTCACATTGAGAATAAGCACAAATTGTAGAAAACACAAAGTGCATTTCATCCAGAGATGGTAAAGAAGATACCGAACAGGGCACGGGCAGCTGCCAACCTAAGGTACGATAATGATGCAAAATGTACAGAAAAATTAAGAAATCACTAACGTTGAATCACGCCTGTTCCTCCAATAACGATTCACGCTGTTCTTAAAATAAACAGACGCCATTAGTCTCACATCCGTCTGGGAAACTAAATCTTTGGCTGTAATCACTTCCTGCACCATATAGAAAAACCCTTGTCAAACAAGTACAATACTCAGGCTCACATGAGCGGAAACAATAAACACGAGGCGGCCGCAAACACTTCAATACCATGAGGCAAGAGCAGAAACCAGGCCTACTCTCAAATTGCGCAAGAGCATCCTCCGCTGGCTTCCGCACATTTATGTCGCCGCTCAATGAATTAGCGAGCAGTGTGTATATCGTAGGCAAGTCCGAAACTGAGAGCGCCATTTCCTTTCTTGAAGAATCAAGTAATATGGAACAAATGTACACCACAAAACCACTCTGTCTATTTGTAAAACAAATAAATAAAGAGTGGTTTTGGATCGTATGTTGACTAAAATATGTTGTATCTTCCGTATTCGGCGATAGACGAAAATGAAGAGTTATGATATCCAAATTTGGGATGGGGGATTTGAAGTGTTCAGCGGAGCGGAGAGATAGACTTTTCCGGCGAAGCGTCTGGCGGTGGTGGGGAGGAAAAAGGGTAAACTGTAGTTCCGGCTGAATTTCTGAGCTGGAAAGGGTTGTGCTGTAATCATTCTCAGTGGCTTCTCTCCTTATTTATACCCTGCCGCATTCCCATGATTTACTATTTCGCTTGTGTTGTGTGTGTTCATTATTTCTTTTTCCTCTTATTTAAGAGGGAAAAATTAAAAGAAAATGTGGCTCTTATTTTCTCTTCTTACTTCCTATTTTCAAAATATGTATATTACAAACTATTTAATTCAAAAATACAGATATAATTCTTTTCAGAGGTAATAAAATTTTAATAAAAGATAAAGATATTACATTTAAACTTCTTATTTATAATTTATTTGTACAAACTACCCATACATTTTGTATAATTACACAAATTACCTCCAACAGTTAAAAAGCATGAATTGTTTCTGTAATGATGTCGATATTTTTGGCGAACGCATATATAATTTATAAAAAATATGAATGATTTATGTTAATGATGTTAATATTTTCAATTGACGTAAGTGTTATTATTCAAAAAAATATATTGATAATTTATGTAAACGGATCATAAATTATGGAATGTAAATATAATTATTTCTAAAAAAATATTAAGATCAACACATAAAATTGCATATTCCACTTATAACAGTGAGAAAAGGAGCTCTAATTCCTCATTTTATAATTTTGAGACAATAGTATTCTAATATTGTATAAAAATTTTATCTTGGACAGCAGATAACTATAATACTATACATTGAACTAGCATTAAAATATACATTGGCCCCTGCCAAAATTTGAGCATTGTACACTCAAATTCAACTTCATAGTCTGTAGTAGTTTTATTATGCGAAAAAGGGAATGAGAAAATGATGGTTTAACTACAATACTATACATTGTAATAACATAATTTTGAATATAAAAATTCGGTTACTATAACTTAAATTAAGTCATCATCTACAACCAACAACTTGCTGTTTTTGTAGGTCAAAGAAAAAACAATATATCAAATATCTTTGTTTGGGTTCCGATCTGACCTAAATGACTTTGAGGTAACATGAATTGGGTTTTTTTTTTTTTTTGGTAAATATAAGTTTTATTAATAAAATAAAATCGTACAGTGAATTGGGTTTCTTTTATAATTTTAATCCATGAATCAATTTTTTTTATATATAATTTTTTGAATTTTGGTTATTCAAATTCGTTTTTTAATAAATTTGAGTATTATGGAGGTAGATATTCAACTCAAAAATTAAATATTTTTTATTTAGAGAGTAAAAAATAAATCTAAATTGTTGGATTAAAAAGGGAAGTTCGGGTTTTGATAAATTCATCCAACGGGATTGTGAGCATCTCCTCCTCTTCTTCTTCTTTCGTTTTTTTTTTTTTTTTTGGCCAAATTAAAGAATAGAGTAAACACACTTATTTTACTAATATGTGGGATAGATTCCAGTCTCCTATAGTAGCTAATTTTGAGAAGAATGCGATTTATATAATAATTGCAGTAGAATTGGTTTTCTTCTCAAAATCGTATTCCGACACTCCTCGCAACAATAGAATGAGGGATTCTTGAACCCCATTGGCTGAAAACTCGTGGAGCCTTATGGGTACGCCACGTCTGACAACCGCTGAACACTCTGGAAATTTCCCCAGCCCCAACGCGAAAGGTATTAATTATAACGGCCCCCCTCCCTGAAATCCTGAAAACATATCACCTCGTCCGTTTTGCCTGCGAAACTCTCAGTTCGAAGACAACCAAAACAAACACCCCATTGGTGCAGGGTTTCGACTATTACAGGATTACAACATGAAGAATCGATTGGCGTTGGCGCTTGTTGTCGTCGGATTAATGTTTATTCTCTTCGTAGAATCGAAAAAACTCGACCCCTACAAGGTAATCCCTGTTAACCAGGCTGTCTCGGCCCCCCCCCCCACCCCCCCCCCCTCCACA
>NC_026155.1:14845481-14854368 GCF_000512975.1 Sesamum indicum
TGATACCTGTCCCCCCCCCCCCCCCCCCCCCCGTTTCTCTGGACTTGTTTTTACATTATTTGCTTGGAACTATTTATTGTTGTATTTTCAGAAGGATTGATTTGGATTCGGAGAAGAATGATTTATGAATTAGGATCAGTTCTTAGTTCTGGTTCATAATTGGAGAGGCGGAAGTCTTGCATTGAACGTGTGCTACTTCTTCTTCTTTTTTTTTTTTTTGAGTATTTTTCTGTCTAACAACAATATTGTAGTGTAAGAACGAGAATGTGCTTCGCTTCTCTGATTAGAATGGAGAATTACATCATTATGTGGAGAGTTGAGAGCATGGGAAAGATAAATATTACAAGGGGAAGGTTTTATAGCAATACGGAATCATTAGGTTGCAGAACGTATAGCTTCATGTTGCGGGAACATCATCATCTCTTCTTTTACAGTAGTTTTCAGCTTGATCATTACTGTTTGCGGTGAAGACAGTTGTTTCTAGAGGAAGATTTTACCGTAATACAAAAACACAAGGTTGCAGAACACATAGGTTCAGGTTCGTTGCAAAAGTTTTTCGGTGTACATGGCAAGATGATGTTCATGGTTTACCACAAGGTCTACTCAATAGTTCGAAACTATGGGGAATCTCTTAATATCTAAGACGGTAGAAAGAACAAAGAGGAAGATTTTTGCCATCACTATTCCTTGAATAGCTGCTAAGTCGATGCAAATTTGAATTCACAACAGGCTAATTTAATTTTTCTTGACTATTTTTTTTTATTTATATTATCTTCTATTATTCTTGACCAATGGTTATAATTTAGCTACTTACAAATAAGGTTATTTTATAGGTACTTGGGGTTGATCGAAATGCGAGTCAACGGGAAATCCAGAAAGCCTTTCACAAGTATGTGTCTGCTTCAATGTTAAGATCCAGTTAATCTATACCGCTGAATCGGTGTTGCATTTTACTCTGCCTTGTACCAATTTTTCATGTGTGTTTTCTGCAGGCTGTCACTCCAATATCATCCAGACAAAAACAAGAATAAGGGTGCCCAGGAAAAATTTTCGGAGATCAATAATGGTAAAGCACACATATCTTACTGTCCTTTAGTTAGGAGTTTAGCTCCAGATTGTGAACTGGACATAGAATAGTTCAAAATGAAAAAACTTGTTTTACAGTTCCTTTATCCCCTGAAATTGGATGGCTTATAAATATCTGATCTCCTATTGTGCCGAATCGGATGCTTCTTTTCTTTTGGGTTTGGGTTCTTGGTCTATCAAATTATTCTCAAAGTGGTGAAGTCTAATATTTGTTTAACCGTGTTCAGCATATGACATCTTATCTGATGAGCAGAAGAGGAAGAACTATGATCTCTATGGAGATGAAAAAGGTAGTCCTGGATTTGATGCAGGCGGCCCTGGAGGTCACGATGGATATACCTACTTCACTAGTGGTGGATCAGGACAAAGTGGATTTAATTTCAGGCCGGGTGAATGGCAAAATATGGGTGGACAAGGTTCAAAATCATTCTCATTTTCTTTTGGTGGTCCTGATTCTGGCAAGCAAAGCTCATATGGTTTTGGATTCGATGATATCTTTTCCAATTTCTTTGGTGGTGGTATGGGAGGAGGGAGTCAGTTTGGTGGTTTCAGTGGTTCAGCTAGGTCTGAGCATGGGAGGAAGCAGCCCGCTAAGAGCATGCCATCTGTAAATTCTCAGTTGTACAGGAAAGAAATAGTTGATAATGGGATGACGTGGCTTTTATTTTTTTACACATCCAATCTCCGAGGGATCCAATATTATGAATCTGTTATAGAGGAAGTTGGCACCTCACTCCAGGGAGCACTAAAGGTACTTGGGTAATTTGTTTCCTGTATACCATATATTCCAAGTATACTAAGATTTATGTGCTTTCTTATACAGGTTGGAAGTATGAATTGTGAATCCGATGCATCCTTTTGCAAGGAGCTTGGCGTCTATCCTCGCAGAGAACCTAAAATCTTTGTTTACTCATATGCATCTAGTGAAAAAGGTTCATTGGTTGAGTATGATGGTGATTTGGATGTCAAATCCCTGAAAAGTTTCTGTCAAGACCATTTACCCAGATTTTCGAAGCGCATCAACTTGAATAATTTGGATGCCACTTCTGAGGCTGGAAGGTTACCCAGAGTGTTGCTTCTGTCAACTAAGAAAAGCACCCCCGTTATTTGGCGTGTACTTAGTGGCTTGTACCGCAAGCGTTTTGTATTCAACGACGCAGAGGTACTTCAATTTTCGTGCAACTTGATATGGAAAGATTTGTTTCTCGGGAAATTGGGATAATTGCCTAATTCTTTTAATCAGAAACTGTACTGAGATATTTTGTTCTGTGCTTTACTTACCTCAAATGGTTTTGTGATGATTGTTCTGGAAATTGTAGGTTCATGACATATCAGATGCATCAGTCAGAAAATTAGGCATTGATTCACTTCCAGCTATCATTGGTTGGCTATCAAATGGGGAGAAGCAGATTCTCAAAGCTGGGATATCCGTGAAAGATCTGAAAACTGCAATTCAAGAGCTTAGTGGCTTGCTCGACAATTTTGAGAAAAAGAATAGGAAAGTGTCTTCAGTGAAAAAGAATCCTACTGAATCAGGAGAGAGAGACATACCATTGCTTACAACATCAAATTTTTATGACATCTGCGGCGAGAAAGTTCCTGTCTGCGTAATTGGTATTTTCAGGTCATCGGCTACAAGGGACAAGCTACAAAAGATTCTGCAATCTGTAAGTATCTTCATTCCTGAATATTGTGTAACTCCGCAACCATCTAATCTCTTACTGAGCAAAAGCAGTGAAACGATCCCGCCCATCTTTCAGACGTTTTCTGTTGAGTGATGCTGTAGCTATGTCCCGGTGAGAGTTCAGTGTTGTCTGCTAGGGGTCAATTAAATTATATCAAAACTTGACAAACCTAGTATCCTAAGATGTTATTCAACCGGGATCCTGCCTTCTGATTTTGATAATCACCGTTAGCTGTGGACTTGGTAACAAAATTCTGTCTAATCTCTGGTGTCTACCAGGATATCAATATTTAAATTCCATGAGAAGTGTGATTGAAATTTAGAACCCTGATATTGCATTAGTAGTTTCTCCTTATACTCTTTAGCAGTAAGAAAAAACTCGTGTCACAATTTCTATTTTCTCGCTGAGATTTGATTGAATATCCAAGTGTTCCTTTCTTTATGTTCTGTTTTACTTGATTGTCTAGGTGTCTCAGAAATCATTTTCCAGACGACAGAATTTGACCTCTGGTTCGAGGGATGCCGTTTCCTATGCTCTCTTGGATGCTTCAAAACAGCAATCCTTTTTAAATGCCTTTGATAAATCAGGGTTCAGGTCGTCAGACAAGCTCTTGGTGGCCTACAAACCGAAGAGAGGAACATATGCTACGTCTCAGGGTGAAATAACTGAAGAAGCGGCAGAGAGGTTTATAAGTTCAGTACTCAATGGAGACGTCCAATTTACTAAAGCAAGACAGAAGCCTACGCTAAAATGACATCTGAATTATCTGAGGAATATGCCTCAATCAAGTTGCCAGCAATAAGCCCCCAGACATGATAACCGTTTCTTTTGTGGTTTGGTTTGGACCTTATTCTGTTTGGCCTTTGACACCATGTAGATATGTGAATATCAGGCTTCTGTTTTTAACCTGGAACTGCGGACTACTTAGCTGAGGAAAAAGTTGCCTCCAGCTTCATCGACTCACTTCGGAATCTTACCACCTTAAAGTGTGGTAATGAATGGTCGAATTTTTTCAATAGAGTTTTGGTTGCAACTTTCTAGACAGCAATAGGAATGTGTGTGGATATTGTAACTTATACATGAAATTTGACAAGGTAGAGTTAAATCTACTTGGAGGACCAATATCTCTCTTAACAGAAGAAAATTTGTGGACGGTGGCGAGTAGTTGGCTAACTGGACCATTATGACTCTTAAAATGGCTCGATCTCCCTTCTCTTAAGTCAGTCTTGTTGACTCTAAAAATGGCTCAATCTCAAGGCAATCTTGTTGACTTTAAAAATGGCAAAATGGCTCAATCTCCCTTAAGGCAGTCTTGTTGACTCTAAAAATGGCTCAATCTCCCTTCTCTTAATGCAGTCTTGATGACTCTGAAAATGGCTCAATCTCCCTTCTGTAAAGTGAGTCTTATTTTACACAAAAGATACTGCGTGGCACATGACAAATCTAGATTATAATATCTTTATGTACTAATTCTGGTAATGGTCACAATCAAGCGAAAATTTTATTTGTCACTGGGCAGTGATGTTAGTGCGTACCTTTTTCTTACTGTGGAAAGAATATGCAAAGGACACACCTAAAGGCAGGGCAAAGTAGATAAAAGTCGATCGGATCCGGATCAAACCATACGTCTGGTGGCAAGCCCATGGAATAAAGCCCACGGACTCAGGTGCGCGAGTTCCAAGCCCAATCATCCGACGGAGGGGACTTCTACAATGTTACATGCAGTGTCCACGTGGCCTCCGCTGACTCAGCGTACATCTGTATCTGCATCTAGATGCCAGTTGCCAAGAAGTAGGCTGTATTACTCTTCTTGCACTTGTCTTTGAATTTTGACTGGTGGTATCGTAATCACTAATCGGACAATTGAATTGAGAGGCAGCTGGTATTTAATTTGCCCTCGTCACCAGTCTTTGTTGAAGTCCAAGATTGATACATGGGAACATTTCATATAACCTACCTACCTACCTACCCACCACAAACATAGGGACAGTAAAATCGGAAGGGCGACGTATTGAAAATGAATGTCCCTTCTTCCCTCGGCAAATTTTTTAGATGAAATCAACAATTTGGCATCCAATTTGTCTCCTAGTCGAAAAGCAAATATTATCTTCTTTTACATTTCACAAATAATTAGTAAACCACTCATTAGATATAGTATTAAGTTGTACGGTATTTTATAATACATTTAATTTAATACAAACAGATTACAAGAAATTTAATGAATGAGATGATTGGAAATAAGGTAATAACATTACAGTCTGTTTACCAGAGTTTCTTAATAAATCTAACCTACTGCTGTGTGTTACATATGTGGATGCGGATTGGCAGCATGTGATAAAACCTTCACTGTAGAAAACCAATTGGCGAAAAAATGATTCTGGTCTCTTCCTACCCCGAAAACAAGAGTCCACCGCCTTTGAAATGATTCCTCAAATCACGAGCACTAGCACTAGCAATACCAGTCGCGCCCGATCCAAACCCGTAACCGCCCCCCGTTTGTTCCTTCCCCCCTCCAGCTATAAATTGCTTCGTCTTCTTCACTTCCTCCACCACCCAACAAATCAGTCTATAGTACTATAATCTCATCACTTAAAACCCACTCTTACATTCTGATCCTCAAACTAATACTCTTTTAATTGCTACTGCTTTTCTGCATTTGTTGTTGCCTTCTCTCATAATGGAAACGAAGATAGGTTCGTTGGACTCTTGTAAGCCAGCCACCTGTAATGACGTCGGTAGCCTCCCCTCCAATGGTGTCGTCTCCACTATCCAGTCATCCGTCGTGGCGTTTAACTCTGCTGAGGCCACGCTCGGCCGCCATCTGGCCCGCCGCCTCGTTCAGATCGGCGTCAGTGACGTCTTCTCTGTTCCCGGCGACTTCAACTTGACGCTGCTTGATCATCTCATAGCCGAGCCTAGCCTCAACTTGATCGGCTGTTGCAACGAGCTCAACGCCGGCTATGCGGCCGACGGCTATGCCAGGGCTCGAGGAGTTGGCGCATGCGTCGTGACTTTTACTGTCGGAGGTTTGAGTGTTCTCAATGCGATCGCCGGCGCCTACAGTGAGAATCTTCCGGTGATATGTATTGTTGGAGGACCGAACTCGAATGACTATGGTACTAACCGGGTCCTACATCACACTATCGGATTACCGGATTTCAGCCAGGAGCTACGTTGCTTCCAGACTGTTACTTGCTTTCAGGTACGATTTTTCATATGCATTTATATACTCTAGTCTCCTAGACATTTATACTCGGTTCATCGCCATCGGATATAACAAGCGAGCTTCACCAAGCGTTTGCTTATACTACCGTCTCACGGCAATATCTTGGAGAATGACATTACAATAAGTTATATATTCTTTTTTCTTATTTTGTTGATCTTAGGCGGTGGTGAATAATTTGGAGGATGCACATGAGTTGATAGATACGGCGATATCCACTGCGTTAAAGGAGAGTAAGCCAGTTTACATAAGCGTCAGCTGCAACTTGCCAGCAATTCCACACCCGACTTTTAGTCGTGAGCCTGTACCGTTTTCTCTCTCCCCGAAGTAAGCTTCAGTTTCATCATTTATCTTCTTAATTCGTGGACTTTTTATGTTGTAAATGCAAGAAATCTTGGTAAAAGTCTTTGGATTTTTATTTTATAGTTCGTAAAAGTTATCCACAGTTTTATGTTAATGATTCAAGTTTGTTTTTTCTGCTACACTTGGAAATGCGAATTACTATATGATTATTTAGTGTTCTTCTTTCGTAATGACAGAACCTGCTCAGAAGTAATATGATATAAGAGTTGGGCATGAAGGTTAATGAATTATGTGCTTACAGGAATTATAGTCATATTTATTCTTTTTCCCCGTTCATAGGTTGAGTAACAAAATGGGCCTGGAAGCTGCAGTTGAAGCGGCAGCTGAGTTCTTGAACAAGGCCGTGAAGCCAGTGATGGTAGGAGGACCAAAACTGCGTGTTGCAAAAGCATGCAATGCCTTTGTTCAATTGGCCGATGCTTGTGGCTATGCCCTTGCAGTTATGCCGTCAGCTAAAGGGCTAGTTCCAGAGCACCACTCCCATTTCATTGGTACCTACTGGGGGGCTGTGAGTACTGCCTTCTGCGCTGAAATTGTGGAATCAGCTGATGCTTATCTGTTCGCCGGACCAATATTTAACGACTACAGTTCTGTCGGGTACTCTCTGCTTCTCAAGAAAGAGAAGGCAATTATTGTGCAGCCTGATCGTGTGATCATTGGTAATGGACCGGCATTTGGATGTGTCCTAATGAAGGATTTCTTAATTGCTCTTGGAAAAAGGCTCAAGCCTAATGCAACTGCTTATGAGAACTACCACAGGATTTATGTGCCTGACGGGCATCCTCTGAAAAGTGAGCCCAAGGAGGCATTGAGAGTAAATGTTTTGTTTCAGCATATTCAGAAGATGTTGTCTGCGGAGACAGCTGTCATTGCTGAGACAGGAGATTCATGGTTTAACTGCCAGAAACTGAAATTACCCCAAGGATGCGGGTGAGAAATAGCCAGATTGTATATATTATTTTTTGCATCTGCAGTTCACTTGGATGTATTAATTTTCGCTCTGTTTTTATATGGGAATTTGTGTTGCAGGTATGAATTCCAGATGCAATATGGATCCATTGGTTGGTCAGTAGGTGCAACTTTAGGTTATGGGCAGGCTGTACCAAATAAACGAGTGATTGCTTGCATTGGTGATGGTAGCTTTCAGGTATCCCATATAGCTAATAAATTGTGGTGTTACTTTCAGTTTGCATTATGCCATAGCATGGTTTTTTGCAAGTTTGTCCTCTCTTAAAGACCTCTACAGATACATTGATTTGTTCCCTTAAATCATCCCCACTCTGGAAATCAATTTTGGTTGGATATCTGATTTCTCAAACCCATGAATAGCTAAGTAGTTACAGACTTACAGTATCATGTTTGTGTTGGCCTGTTAATGAAAAAATTCTTTCCAAGTTCTTCAATGTTCTTGGCCTTGGAGTTTCAACCTATTTCACTTTTTTGTTTGTTTGCTGATCATCAGTACCTATTTCAATCTAATAACCCATGTTCACAAAAATCTTGGTGAATGGCTGTAGGTGACGGCTCAGGATGTGTCAACAATGCTTCGATGTGGTCAGAAGAGTATCATCTTCCTGATAAACAATGGCGGTTACACTATCGAGGTGGAGATCCATGATGGGCCTTATAATGTGATTAAGAACTGGAATTACACTGCCTTAGTTGACGCAATCCATAATGGTGAAGGCAACTGCTGGACCACAAAGGTGAATAGAGTTTTGGTTTAGTTTCTGCTTGTTAACTGGATTAGCCACTAAATCAAATTGCTCCCATCTAACTCTCTCTCTCTCTCGCTCTCCTTTTTAGGTCCGATGCGAAGAAGAGCTTATTGAAGCAATTGAGACTGCCACTGGAGCCAAGAAAGAATGTCTGTGTTTCATTGAAGTCATTGTTCACAAGGATGATACAAGCAAAGAACTTCTTGAATGGGGTTCCAGGGTCTCTGCAGCTAACAGCCGCCCGCCAAACCCTCAGTAGATATGCTCAAGCTGCAGAGTGCAGAAAGTGTATCAAATCATCTGATGCTGCTGTTCTATTTTGTGCATTGTTATTAGTTCCCAGTATTCGAACTCCTTTAGCTGTGTTATCACTTGAGTATTGTTAAGAAATATTGATCATATTGGAAAAATCCTGTTACCAGCCGCTCTGAATGGTTGACTTCCTTTTCTCGACTTCTTTGATTCAAGATTCTTTTGGGAGTACTGGAAATTGATGAATGAATATATTCTCTGACATAAAAAAACATGCTGCACGGGATAGTTGGCTGCCAGTCACGTTTGAAGTGAATGTCTTGGCGTAGATTTCATTTCATTTGAGATGTGTGGTGTCAGATTCACATTATTGGTTCCCGTCACGTTCAAAGAGAATTTTCCATTCCATTAGGATTCCATTCCATTCGGATGTTACGTTACTCAAAAGGCATTTTAGTTTATGGTACACATAAATTGGAACGTGAATTAAGGTTCAACTTTTCATTTGAATGCCACATCACTTAGAAGTATACAGTGAAAAAACAGTAAACTTGCTTTGC
>NC_026155.1:14854683-14991747 GCF_000512975.1 Sesamum indicum
CGGAAGATACAACCACAAGTTGTGCTATGGCAAGGAATCGGCCACATCTCTGAATAGTTCCGACCAAAACCCAACCCACGAAGTCTTTAAACCGTGGCCAAGCTCTGGCCACATCTCTGAATAGTTCCGACCAAAACCCAACCCACGAAGTCTTAACCTGTGGCCAAGCTCTTAGGCGATGGTTTGATAACAAAAGCAGCCTACCATCAACTGATGTTAGTCTCCCTCCCACATTTCACAAGAAGTCTACACTATTTTCACCCAAATAAAGAAAACAAAAAAGATTTTAAAAGCCAGCTGTGACAAGGTATTGTGTAAACTAAGAAGCAGTGATTGTTCCTAACTGACACAAGCTAGAAATCAGTACCTGTGGAAGAGACAAGCCGGCCATTTTGGAGTAGATCAGCAGAAAATGGGGCTTGACAAGAGCTAATATGTGATTTGAGGCGAGGTATATTTGGATGTGCACTTCGACACCGGTGGCACCGCAGCTCCATTGCCAGGCACTTGTCGTCTTTCAATGTAACACGTCCAACATCTTCGAGTTCCTTTATCACAACTACTGAATCAAGGAAGAATGGAGTGGTGAATGAGTTCCAATGCTTCTTGTTCTTCAGATGGATGGAGTCGAAATCCTGGCTAATTACATGAAGGTGCAATTGACGCATTGAAGGGACCTGGAAGAAGGTGAAAAACTCATCTCATGGCACAAAGGCAAATGTTGTGTGATCTTGCAATTTTACATTATGGTGAACAAGTACCATTAGATATTTCTTGTCAATGATTGTATTTAGCAATACTGGACCAAGCATCAGAGGAAAATATTCCAATAAAAAAGTCCAGATCATTTTGTATTGACAAGCATCAGGCTGTTAATTGCCCTTGAACTTAATGCACAACCGCAGCCGCCAAATTAACTAAAGTTTTCACAGCTGCTTTTATTGCTTGAGGAGGAAAACAAAAATAATTTTGAACCTACCATGATGTAGTTAATTTCCCAGCAAATGTTCAATAAGGGGTTACAGCAGTAAGAAATACTGACCCCCTGAGGTTAAAAACAGAACTCACCGAGTGGTATCCAAGGCGAAATGACAAAGATTTATTTTCATTGAGGAACTTTACTGCCCATTTCAAGCCAACAGCATGCATTGTCTTCAACAATGGGACGTGCTCTCTACATATATCAGCAATGCTGTCGAGACCATCAACCCGCGCTAATACTAAGAGGTGCCGCTGAGCCTGCAGTAGGAAAAAGAATAAAATATTTCAAATAACTCTCTCCCGCTTTTTCCTCTTCTAAATTTCTTTTGGGGGGGAGGGGAGCGAGACCTTTGGATAAGCATCATTCATCACTAAAACATCATCTGATATCTCAAGAATAACATTCTTGTGCTTGTTGGGATGCATAGCAACATCATGAAGGGCTTGTGCCCATGACGCCCAGGACTTGGTCATGTTCACGCTTTTATCCTGGATTTTTTCCTCATCCATCAAGCTGCTGGCACCAGATTTAAGGTCCAGTCGGAGTCCCTTATACTTTTTGCTCCTTTCAGATTCATAATCAGCTTCCCTTTTGGCCTTCTGATCATCATTAGTAGGGATTACCTCTTGGAATCCTCCAGATTCTAATGGTCTTCCACTGTTGTGTATAGAGGCTACTCCATGGGACCTAACTATAGAAACAAACCCTTCAAAGAGAGATGAATAAGCTTCACGAAGTATCTTGCATCCCTGAACATAGTCATCTTTAAGACAATCAGGTCTCATGGGGTTCATATTTGGTCCAAGAACATGAATGACATGGGTTACACCTTCCCTAGCAAACAATGGAGAAGATGAAGGAAGTGGCACAACAACTGATTTTCCAGGACTAAGGGACACAGCCTTTTCTTTGGTTGCAATTTCTAGTGCAGAACCTGCAGCTTTGAAGATAGCAGCATTTACCCCCCCACCTCCTGGTTTTAAACGCCTGCACAAAGTTAAAATTTTAAATTATCTACCTGAAAGATGCAAACATGGATCGTAATATGAACTGGAACTCGAATCTCAATGGGAAAATAAGTGACATTCATCTTTATTATGCTTGACAGGCATGTGAATACTATGCTCAGATCACGTAACATACTAGCAAGCTGATGAACAATGAGCAAGTGATACAATAGAACTCTGAAAAATTGCGCTCTACAATGATTACCATCTGAACCTCTACAAGACTTTAGAAGCTTGCGGTATTATGCAAGCTTCACAAACTATTGCACTGGAAACCTGTCCCACACATTTTCATCTGTGAACTATCATTTCATGAAGTCAATTCCTCACAGCTTTCTGTGCATGTTATACAACAATTTTCTAATCATTTTCCATGCCAATTGGCAATAAATTTCTCGGAAAAACCCCCATGGAAGCCAATATGTTTGAAAGCAAAACTTATCCATCAGAACTTACATAATTACTAAAAATAACCAAGATGGAGAATGAAGAGATTCAGTGTCAGACAGGAGTAAATAAATCAAACATGTCAGTCAACCATATAGATGTTTGTAAAATGAGTTTGAACAGAGCTTGTTTGATCAAGTCTATGATTCACAAACTCACCAGTTGGCAGCATTAGCAATAACATTACAGTGTAAGCCTCTCTGAGAATGTAGTCGAGTTATATCTCCAACAAATGTAAAGAACTTATTGGAGTCAATGTTCTTTTGTGCAGCTTTAGTCTTAACCAGGGACAATATTTTTGATCCCTGCGACAGATCTACTAAAACAAGTCTAGCCTTCCCAATCCTACCGATAAATTCCTCAACTTTCTCAACAATAATGTCAGATGCCTTCTCAAGATTGAATTGAAAGTCTGCAGTAGAAATAGATGGAAATGCCAAAGTGGGAATACTGTTGGCAGAATTGGCACCAGAAGTAGAGGTAATGTCCAATTCATTACTTTTTCCCACCTTCTCGAGAGCAGCAGAATCCATTTTGCTTCTCTGCAGGACAGTATCCTCTCCCACAGATAGTTTGTTCGGGCTACACTTCTGACGGACAGTTGGATCAGATCCAGCATTACCAGAAGGATCTACTTTTTTAAGAAATTTCATTATCCCTAGTTGAATCTTGGCATCTGACTTCTTCTGTCCAAAACAGCCAGAAGGAAGAGAATCTAATGGACTGAGTGAACCATACACATTGACAGCTTCTTTGACATCCCTTTCATCGTGACAAAATGTAATTCGGTCAAACCCTTCACTCAGTTTAGGAAGTTCTTTCTTTGGCACCATTTGATTCACAACAGCAGCAGCTTTCCCACCTTGTAAGTTGCCTTCATGTCCGGTACGCTTCACAGAACGAGAAATACAAAGCTTGGCTGGATGATCAAGCACGACAGCATGTTTCTCCGTCTGTTGGCCACCAAGCTTCAGAAAGTCCGCCCGCTGTTCTCTATCAATGTTGCATCTATCTATAAACACACTCTTACCATCCTTTAAAGCAGTAGCTGCAACTGACAGACACTGAATTTTTGTCCCAGACTTACCATTATTAATAGTATCCTACATTACACGAAAGAGCAAAAACATTTACTAAACTATGAACCATCTTCAATCACGTATAACAAGCAGCAATTTCACACAAAAGAAAATTAAATAGCCAATGAAGCATTTCACCAAACATTTGCAATGCCTATTTTAAAGTGAAAGTTTTCAAAATCCCAAAAGAAACTTTCTAAATTCTCCTCTTTCGGCAACAAAAGGTGTCTGTAATGCAAATAAACCTGGCAAACACGAGCCCAGGGACGGGAAGAAATTCTCATGACTTCATCACTAAAAGTAGATTTCCCACTTCCAGGCAGGCCCACCAATACTACTACGATTGGCTTGGTTTCCTTATTTTCTTCCCCTTCACAATAGAAAGAGAAAAGGAAAGAGATGCTTCATGATTTGTTTTGCAATATATCATTGGACCACACTTCATGAAGAATAAGCGAAAAAAGAACAAACTTTACGAGTATTGCACCTGTAAACGGTGCTTTTTCTCGATCAATTTCCATCGACTCCATCATTAGTTGGCCAAGAGATGCAATAAAGACTCCGTCTCCCCCTCAGTTCAAATGCCGGAGTTGATGTTGAACACACCAGCACGCTTTTCATAAAAGCGTTGTTGTTAACCAAAGTCGCTTCATCATTTCCTACCAAAAAATAAAAAATAAGGATAAAATGCCAATTTACATTTTACACCATCAGGTTTTGGTTTAACAGTGCAATTATGCAATATTAAATTTATACTATTATACAGAAAATAGATGCTATAAACACAGTGTGATAATTTTAACAACATAATATTAATTTTTTGGTTATCTTAAAAATGTCTCCTCAACTAATAAGATAATTTAATTAACTGCTCAATTTAATATATTTTATTATGATTTACATATTTTTTTGTTTTGTAAAATTTTATTCGATTATTAAAGATAGAAAATGTAGAAAAAAATTTCATATATTCAAATTAAAATAAATTTAAAAAAAATAAGGCGGTGAAAATAGTAACTAGATAATCCGTATTTTTAAGTTTTAAGTTAATTTAACTGCTCAATTTAATATATTTTATTTTTATTTTTATATTTTAAATTTTTATTCGATTATTTACGAGAGAAATGTAGAAATAAATTTTGAATTTTCAAATTAAATAAATTTTAAAAATATGGTGAAAACATTAACTACAAAAATTAAACTAAATAGAGGGGCGTATCTCTTGGTTTGTTGAAGGAAATACTAATTGATTTATGATTATTGTATTACATTTTTTTTTATTTATAAAAATTACATTTATCGAAAAAAAACAAACATAGAAAGAGGGCATTGAATTTGATACTGAACTGGGCTGGGCTTTAATAAGTTGGACGAGCCCAACAAGTCTGCGGCCCATTTAAAGCGAAAGGAGTCACTATAAATATCTCGGCAAACCCTAGGGTTTTGTATGTCGTTGCCTTCCAACCAACCGTGACTCCTTTTCTTCTAGGGTTCTCAAAGGGAGGCGCCCGCGGTTTCGTCACTGTTTCTCTTTCACCATGAGAGCCAAGGTAAAGTGCCTTATTCGTTTCTCATTCTTATTCACGGGTGGGTTTTATTGCATTGGCTTACATCTTGACGCTTTATTTTGGGGAATTGACAGTGGAAGAAGAAGCGTATGAGAAGATTGAAGAGGAAGCGCCGAAAGATGAGGCAGAGATCCAAGTAGAGCTCCGCACTTTTTGCTGTTTCCTGATCGGTGCTTCGGGGTTTTCCTAGGGTTGCTTTTCTATTTGATTTTATTTACCGTTTACGTGGATTTTAATATGTAATAGTATGTTTTTACTCTTCGGTACTGCGTTGAGTAATCAACTATTTAATCGAATGAGATTCCTTTGGAGAATTTTCTAGGGCTTCTACCGTTATCTTCCAATTTTATTTGTTCATGTGCTGTGTGTCTGCTTCATAATTTGTGGTTCTATGGTTGGGTATGGTGATTGGAGCTTTGTTAGAATTTTGTAGAATGCGGTTGCTAGTTTAATAGTATATTCAGCGTACGCACAACTATTGTGGGGATCTGTTGTGGTTACTGTTCTTGGTTAGGAGCTCAGTTAATGTTTGGGTATCGAAATACTTTTTGGTGCAATGTTTGGGCTTGCTTTGTGAACTGAGACACATTACAATGTACACCATGGGTTCTATATGCACTTGAATTTACCTGGATCACAATTCTTTTTGAGGCATTATATAATTTCTTTTGATTGAATAAGTACAAGTTGTCTGGCCACTGGAAGTAGTAGAAATGTGATCTTGTTGATGGTTTGTTATAGTTGTTTCTATTGGCCGGACTGTTACTTTGCCTTTTTATTTGTTTAGGAAGAGTGAATAAACATGCAAGTGTTGGATCAACCTTAAATGGTATTGTTGCTACTGATTTATTGTTCACTATTGGAGAGCAGGGGTGTCGGATTTTGATTATTTGTGAGATCCATTTGTTGTGAATGGTGTTAAGGTCAGAGTGTTGTATAGGTTCATTGATGGGATTACGGCCTAAATTTTCCTGATTACATGAATTTTATAGAATTTTAGTCCTTGTCCTTGTAGTTGCAATTATGCTTTGTTTTGGTAGTTTGAGGTTATAACATATTTTTAAGTAGTCTCGATTCCTTTGTTAGTTGTTATTGATACTGCTTAATATTCGCCATGGTAATGAGAAAGAGTGGCTTTTCAATATATTTTGGTGTACCAATTGCCTAAGTTGGCAGATGATTTTGGAGATAGTTTTTGTTAAACGTATTTGTAGGTAGGGTGCATGTAATAAGTTGAAAAACTGACTTATTTTTCATTATTCTCTAAAATTAGATAGGGAGAGATCGAGTGTAAAGTGTGTTGCGTGTCATGATCTCATTCATGAAATATATTTTTTCTTGCGTATGTAAATCTCTTTATAAGATTCTTTTTAAATATTTTTGTACCCCTTTTCTCTTTCTTAAAAGTATATAATATAAAATAAATTCGAGTCTTATATTTTATCTTGTGCTTAATATATTATTTTGCAGTACATCTATTATTATTATTATTATAATATTTTCATCTCATGTTTAAATACATGCTTAATTTTTTTCTCATCTCCATCAAATAATTTCATCTTATTTTTCTCTGAGACAAGATGAGCAAAAGATGTCCGATAATTCCTCCTTTAACGTTTATTGCCATAGTATCGATGCAAAAGTCCAACTAGTAAGATGTAAGAAAAAAGTGGGGGAGATTTGTATGGTCATTTTTCAACTTTTGGTCCTTGGGAAAACCATACGCATGCCCCCCTTGCGCAACATATTGGTTGGTTAGCTGTCAGCTATCTCCTGCCTCTTCCGGACAACAGTTTTTAATGCCATCATATCTAGGAAAAGATGTCGAATTTTCACCCCTTCCCTTTCATAGTAGTGGTATTGGAGTCAAAAAACAATTAGACTAATAGCAATATAATAAAGAGAAGTTATCAAGATTTGGAGAAGTAGAACGAATTTATAGTTTGAACACAAAGAAATTTGATCTTATATCAAATATTCTCTCTTATTTTCCACCTTAATTATTTACTGGGTCCTGGAGACCACCGGCTAGTCAACCACTTGAGTCTTTCCTATGGCAGCTTAAATTCACAATTCTGCTTGCTCAAATTTGTGTCGCATCCTCTTAAAAATGATAGCACTAACACAGTTGTTTTTTCTCTCTTTACTCTCAATATTTTGTAATACGAATGTTGCTCCGGTATTCAGCCAATGCCTGGAGGATCAAAAGTCTCTTCTACTAGGACTAAAAAATAGCTTATTATTCAATTATTCTGCTTCAAGAAAACTGGTTCGGTGGAATCAGACTACAGATTGCTGCAGTTGGGATGGGGTAGAATGTGATGTTGCTGGTCATGTAATCAGTTTGCTCCTCGACAAGGAGATTATTTTCAGTGGGATTGAGAGTTCAGAAGATCTTTTCCGACTTAGTTACCTTCAGAAGCTAAATTTGGCATTCAACAGCTTTGACGGCATTCAGATTCCTACGAGGCTTCAGAATCTTACAAATTTGACACACTTGAACTTGTCAAATGCTGGTTTTGGAGGACAGGTCCCAAATGAAATTCTGAGCATGAGGAGCTTGGTTAGTCTTGATCTCTCCTCCTATTTTCCAGGCATCCCACCGTTGAAACTCGAGAGTCCAAATTTGCAGATGCTTGTTCAGAATCTTACAGGGCTCAGAGAACTTTATCTCGATTCGGTTGATGTTTCAGCTCAGGGGAGTAATTGGTCGCAGGTTCTATCTTCCTCTTTACCTGATTTAAGAAACTTGAGCTTGTGCGGTTGCTATCTGCGAGGGCCTATAGACGCTTCCCTTACCAAGCTTCGATCCCTCTCAGTTCTCCTCCTTGATAGGAACAATCTGGCCTCTGAAGTTGCTGACTTCTTTGCAAATTTCTCCAGATTGACAACCCTAAGTCTTTCTTCTTGTTCTCTGGTGGGATCTGTTGCAGAAAAGATCTTTCAGCTACATAGTTTGCAAAAGCTCGATTTATCAGACAACTTGCAACTTAGTGGTACTCTACCTCAATTCCCTCCTAATGGATCTTTAAGGACTGTAGTACTTAGCTACACCAATTTTTCAGGCTCACTACCAGAATCCATTAGCAACCTTGTCATGTTATCCAGGTTGGAGCTGTCCAATTGTAGCTTTACCGGACCAATTCCACCCACAATAGCAAACCTTACCGAGCTGGAAATCTTGGATATCTCATCTAACAACTTCACTGGTTCGCTCCCTCTGTTTCAATCGTCCAAAAAACTCACCTACATAGATGCTGCTCATAATAGTCTAACGGGCTTACTTTCCTCTAAGCATTTTGAAGGCCTTAAAGATCTTGAGTACATTAATTTAGGGCAAAATTTACTTGGTGGCAGTATTCCGTCCGCTTTGTTTGCTCTTCCATCCTTGCAAAAGCTCCAGCTCTCTAACAATGAGTTTCATGGTCAAGTTAAAGAGTTTTCTAAGCCATCATCCTCTTTACTGGAAGTACTAGATGTCAGCTCTAATCATCTACAAGGACCAATTCCAAAGTTTTTCTCTGAACTTGAGCAGTTGAAAGTACTCTCTCTTTCTTCAAACTTTTTCGATGGCACTGTGCAGCTGGAAATGTTTAGGAACCCCAATTTAGCAAGACTTGAGTTGTCCTACAATGACTTGTTTGTTGATTCAACCCGTACCAATTCCAGCTTGCCTATGCTTCCCTCAATCTCTGTGTTGAATTTAGCATCTTGCAAGTTGCAAAAGTTCCCAGAGCTAGCCAGGCATTTAAAACTATTCCGGTTAGACGTTTCATCCAATCAACTCAAGGGAGAGGTACCTAACTGGATTTGGGAAATTGGTAACGATACACTCACACACGTGAATCTTTCTTTCAATGAACTTCATGGTTTCCAGAAGCCTTACAAATTTCCTAGTCTGACTCTCCTGGACTTGCATTCCAACAAGTTCCAGGGTGAGTTACCGATCCCACCCTTCTTCTCTGTTTATGTGGACTATTCTTTTAACTATTTCAGCAACTCTATTCCAAAAGATATTGGCAATTTCATTTACTATGCTTCCTTCTTTTCTGTTTCAAATAATCACCTCACTGGAGAAATCCCCACATCCATTTGCAATGCTACTTTCCTTCAAGTTCTTGATTTGTCTAGTAATGCATTGACTGGTAGTATACCGCCCTGTTTGCCGATGGAAAATTGGAGCTTGGGAGTTCTGAGTCTAGGCAGGAACAACTTCAGTGGCAACATACCAGACACATTTTCGGTTAACTGCAGCCTCAAGACATTAGATCTCAACAGTAATGTTTTGAAAGGGAAGATTCCCGCATCTCTGGTAAATTGCCCGTTGCTAGAAGTCTTGAACATTGGAAACAATGGAATTGAAGACACATTCCCTTGCATGTTGATGAACACGAGTTTGCGTGTCCTGATTCTGCGATCCAACAAATTCTATGGAGACCTTCAATGCTCTGGAGCCATCCAAGGGTGGTCGAATCTTCAAATCATCGACATATCTACCAACAACTTTGGTGGTGATATCTCACTGTTGTCTTTCTCTAACTGGAAGGGAATGATAAGTGTCAACGAAAACCAGTCGCTGTACAACCATCTGCGCTTTGATTACTTGAAACTGAGCGGCTATTACTATCAAGATGCAGTGACGGTAACCATGAAAGGCCTCGAGATGGAACTAACGAAAATTTTAGTTGTCTTCACATCCATAGATTTCTCGAGAAACAAGTTCCATGGGAGCATACCGCGTACAATAGGAGATCTCGAATCTTTGTATCTTCTCAATTTATCTCATAACGCCCTGACAGGCCTTATCCCTACATCAATCAAGAACTTGAGACAGCTTGGTTCTTTGGACCTATCGGTGAACCATCTAACTGGGAAAATCCCCCAGGAGCTCGCTAGTCTCACTTTCTTGTCATTCTTAAACCTGTCTTTCAATAGACTTTTGGGCAAGATCCCTCAAGGCCCTCAGTTACAAACATTTTCAGCAGCTTCCTATGAAGGAAATGCTGGTTTGTGTGGATTTCCAGTAAACATAAGTTGCAATGACGAAGTGCGTGGTGAAAATTCATCCCCAGAGCTTCAAAATGGGCAATTGTATCCAGAGACAGAGATCGAATGGAGCTACATATCTGCAGCTTTGGGGTTTGCTGTGGGCTTAGCGAGCACTATTTGGCTACTTCTGTGCTGCAAAAGATGGAGAAAGATATACTTTGAACAAATTGACCGAATTCTTCTAAAGATCTTTCCCCTCACAGATGGAAGAAAAGGAAGAGTCAACACAAATCAAGTGAGGGGACCCTAGTGCTGATGATGTTTTGGGTTTGTAACGTAGGCAGACAAACAGAATACAGGCAGGATTTAGCCCACACGTGTGTGAGTTGCTCTTGACATTTGAATTTAGGAGATTCTAATAGTGCATTATCTGCTTGTGTCTGTGAAGCAAATTTTGCTATTTCAAATCTGTAATAGTACAGCACGCAAGCCCATTGCCTTTTAGGAATTAATTTACTAATATTAACAAAATAATTGCAGGTGAAGATGAAAAAGCAGAGCAAGAACCACTCTCTAAAACCTTAATCTCTTCGCCCTTTTCTTCATAGAAATCACGTGCTTGATTAGTTACACAAAGTTTTCAGGCAACGTGTCAGAGTCTATAGACAGTCTTATAATGTTGTCAAATATTGATCTTAGAGATTGGGGTTTTCCTGGGCCGATTCCAAGTTCAATCAAGGACCTTACTCAGCTTGTCTATTTGGACCTCTCTGTAAATCAGTTTGTTGGTTCTGTTCCAACATTTGCTTTCTTGAAGAATCTTACAGTGATAAACCTTTATAGTAACCGCTTAACAGGTCGAATTCCTGACTCCCTCTGGGAAGGCCTTGAGAAACTAAGTTTTCTTGACTTGAGGAGAATTCACTGGAAGGGGAACTTCCATCATCTCTGTTTGTTCTGCCATCTATAAATGACTCGAATCTCAACAACAACAGCTTCTCCGGTGTAATCAGGGCATTAAATAGTTTTCTTCACTGGAAGTCCTTGAGTTGAATGACAACAATTTAGAAGGTCCAATACCTCGGTTTTTGTTCGAACTCCAAAATCTTTTGAGTCTCTCTCTGTCTGCAAACAAGTTTAATGGATCCGTGCAGCTAACTGATTTTTAAAAGCTGACAAATCTTGTGCATCTTGATCTTACCTACAACCGCCTGTCTGTACAGGTAAGCGAAACAGCAGCTATTCCTTCATTGTTTCCCGGTTAGGAACTCTAATATTGGCATCTTGCAAGCTGCAGAAATTCCCCTTTTTAAGGAATCTGTCGTCATTAATGACGCTAGATCTTTCAGATAATCAATTACATGGTGAAATTCCTAATTGGATATGGGAAGTTGGCGATGGATTTCTTTGCTTCCTGAATCTTTCTCATAATCAATTCAGTCATCTTCAAGAACCTTATGAGTTTCGCGACCATCATTATCTCGATCAACATTCCAACATGCTTCGTGGGGAAATCCCAGTTCCACCACGAACTGCTGTCTTTGTAGACATGTCAAGCAACAAGTTTTCATTTCCTCTCTCAGCCAACATCGGTTATTCTCTTACATCTGCCGTTTTCTTCTCATTAGCAAAAAACAAAATCGTTGGGACAATCCCACCTTCGTTGTGTAACGCAACCCGCCTCCAAATACTAGACCTGTCAAATAACAGGTTGCATGGCAGAATTCCCTCCTGTTTATTTGAAATCACTATTGGCGTGTTGAACTTAAGAAGAAACAATCTCATTGGTGATGTGCCCTACACATTTCCGGTTGGCTGTGGTTTGGAGACTTTGGATCTCAGTTGGAATGCTTTACATGAAAAAGTTCCAAAATCTTTGATAAGATGCACAGAGCTGGGGGTCTTAAACCTTTGCAACAATGACTTGAAGGACAATTTCCCCTGCTGGCTCAAGAACTTGACTGGCCTCCGTGTTCTTGTGTTAAGTAACAATAAGTTTCATGGAAATATTAGCTGCCTGGGGGATAGTATTACCTGGCCGAATAATTGTCAACATTGCTTCTAATGAGTTCAATGGTGTTTTGCCTGAGAATCTGTTCAAAGACCTGAAAGCATTGACAGCTGATCATGATGGCCCTGATTACTTGAAGTTTCTTTACATAACAGTAGAGCATATTTACTATCAGGATTCGGTGACCCTTACCCTGAAGAGACTGAATGTTCAGCTGGGAAAAATCCTAAACATCTTTACCTCTGTCAACTACTCCAACAACCATTTCCAAGGAATAATACCTGAAACAATAGGAGAGCTGAAATCCCATCATGTTCTCAACTTCTCACACAATGCTCTTTCTGGTCACATCCCGGGATCTATAGGCAATCTGGAGGAACTCGCATCATTAGACCTCTCATTCAACAATCTTAGAGGCGAAATCCCAGAGCAGCTAGCAACCCTTGCATTCCTCTCATTCTTGAACTTGTCATACAACACACTAGTTAGAAGGATTCTATAAAGCAGCCAAATGCAGACGTTTTCCGAAGTTCGTTTCTTGGAAATGAGGGTCTCTGTAGATTTCCCTTGAACAGAACTTGCACTGCTTCTGGATCACCAGCATTTCAACCGCCAACATCAGAAGAAGAGGACCAGAAATCATTGGAGCATGGGATATATGTGAGATTTTTTGCGTCGACACGACCATCAACTGGAAAATGAGAACTGCTGACACAATCTTGCAGGCAAGTTGTATCAGCTGGCCGTTGATTGGTTGAATGTTACCTGTGTTGTTAAACTCTTAAACCCATGTAATAAAACATATATAAGTAATACTAATTATTTACTTGCTATGTTGTATGCTCTTTACTTTCCTAATATTTTTCAGTTATAAATCTCTACCTACCTACTCTGCGGTACACAATCAGAATGTTGTCGGCTTGCATTTCAGTCAATCGGGCCAATATGCAGTTCTTTTGTCACCCTTCAATAAAAATAGAAATTACCTTTGGGGCTGTATAAACATGAATTAAAACAAAAAATAAGGTTGTCCTCTGAACTAATTATAAGAGTTCCATTTTGTGGTATTCAATAAATATATGTATAATCTTATGAATGATAAAATTTGTTAGTATTAATAATGGATTATGTGTGTGTGTATATATATATTGCGCAATGATTGAATTATGTACATATTACATGTATAAATAGAATTTACTTTAAGATGATAATTAAAAATATATAGTTATAGTACTGTTAGAGGGTGTTAGATTTGGATATCCTTTACAATCAAGTGCTTAGAAAAGATTAAGATGAGATGATCAGTTTAATGAAAATGAATACTTAATTTGCTACTGTCGCTTGAGTTTGGACCTAAGGTTCAGTGTCTTCGCTCTTTATGACAACGAAGTCTAGGAAATGTTGGGCTGACAGTAGTTCAATTTGTGTTCTACTAGACTCTGTAAGAGCCTATTATGCTAAACATGTGGAAGATAAATGGGTGGGCTTTGAAATTTACGCGGCATGTTTGAATTAGTTGTATTTATTTTAGAGTATTAATAGTTAAAAGTAAAATCTTATGTTGTATGATACCTTTATATGATTTTACTACATGTATATTTGTGTACAATTCTTAATTTCTTATCTAGCAATTAAAAGTAGAAGAACAAATGTTGGGCCTTTCTTCATAGAAGTCAGTTTGTTTGAGCGTATTCACATTTGATATTATAAGGCTCAGACGTGTTCTCATTATTTTTTATTCTTTGGTTTTACGGTTAGGTGGTCTCTGTCGGGCTATGCAGTTGGCCATGAATCATTGAATCTCTCTTTTTCCATCCACTAACCCTTCCCAGTCCCCAGAAGCCTTTTAAATTACCTAATCTTGCCAACTAAAAATATCACTAAACGACATGCATGCACACCTACATACACACTAAAATAACAGTAAACAGAAGTTGCTTGCTCAGTCAAAAAAGGGCTGAATAGCAATTTAGCCTACTGTATTATTGAAACTTGAGCAAATTATTCATTTATAAAAAATAAATAGCAATTATAGGGGAAGTGTGAGAGAGACAGACAGCAGTCTTTTGATTAATCAATTTTTCCTAACGGAGTTTTGTCTGAAGCTATGACACAAAGCTTGTTTAAATAATATCTTGGATTTAATAAATCCCACATTGTCAGCTTTCGTGAATAAAAATTCAAGACCTGAATCTGAAAGCTTTTCTTATCTTTACTCGATTATTTCATAACCGCGGACGTACATCATGCTCCCTGTAAGAACTCCTTTGATGACTCTCTGAACTAGATAAGATTCTTGTTTTCCACACAGCTCATATATGCAGTCTTATTTTCTAAATGCCCAACTATGATATGCGATTTAAAATGTTTTCGAGTGTTTTCTTCATCCTGCTCTTCTTCTCAAACTCAGATCTTGGCATTAATCTTACATTTGTCTCTGGCCAATGTCTTCAAGACCAGAAACAATTGCTGCTGCAGTTAAAAAACAATCTCACATATGATTCTTCATTATCAACTAAGCTGGTGCAGTGGAATGAGTCTATTGATGACTGCTGTGGGTGGCCTGGGGTGAAATGCGACACCAGGGGTCGTGTTTCCAGTCTTGATCTCAGTGGCGAGTCAATCACTGACGGAATTAATGATGCTGGAAGCAGTCTTTTCAGGCTTGTGTTTCTTGAGAACCTGAGTTTAGCTCAAAACAGCATCGGTGCTATTGATTTGCCGTTCGGGTTTGGAGAGCTGACAGAGTTGCGTTATCTGAACCTGAGTAATTCTGGGTTTTCTGGTCAAATTCCATTGGATTTCTCAAATTTAACGAGGTTAGTTGTTCTTGATTTTACCAATACAATTTACTCATCACTTACGCTGGACAACCCGAACCTTGAAAGATTGATACACAACTTCACAAGGCTAAGAGAACTTTACCTTGATGGGGTGAATATTTCTGCAAAAGGGTCTGAATGGTGCAATGCTATATCATCTTCTCTGCCCAATCTAAGAGTTTTGAGCTTGTCCAATGCTTATCTTACAGGCCCTATCGATTCTTCGCTGGTAAAACTTCGATCCCTCTCAGTTATACGTCTTGATGGCAACAATTTCTCTTCTCAAATCCCGGAATTCTTTGCAGATTTTCCTAGTTTGAGGATTTTAACAATAAGCTCCTGTAACTTATTTGGAGTGGCACCTGCTAAACTATTCCAAGTCAAGAGTCTGGAGACGCTTGACCTAAGTGGAAATGGGGATCTTGAAGGTTCTTTGCCTGAATTTCCGTTGAATAGTTCTCTTCAGCATCTGTTGCTTAGTAACACAAAGTTCTCAGGCAACGTGTCAGAGTCTATAGACAGTCTTAGAATGTTGTCAAATATTGATCTTGGCGGTTGCAGTTTTTCTGGGCCAATTCCTAGTTCAATCAAGAACCTTACTCAACTTGTCAGTTTGCACTTCTCTGCAAATCATTTTGTTGGTTCTATTCCATCATTTGCTTTCTTGAAGAATCTTACAGAGATAGACCTTAGTGGAAACCGTTTAACAGGTCAAATTCCTGACTCCCTCTGGGAAGGCCTTGAGAAACTAGAATTTCTTGACTTGAGCGGGAATACACTAGAGGGCGAACTTCCAGCATCTCTATTTGTTCTGCCATCCATTAAAGTCTTGCATCTCAACAACAACAGCTTTTCTGGTGTAATCAGGGACTCATTCAATAGTTCTTCTTCTCCACTAGAAGTCCTTGAGTTGAATGTCAACAATTTAGAAGGTCCAATACCTCGGATTTTGTTTGAACTCCGAAATCTTTTGAGTCTCTCTCTGTCTGCAAACAAGTTTAATGGATCCGTGCAGCTGACTGATTTTCGAAAGCTGACAAATCTTGTCTATCTTGATCTTTCCTACAACTACCTGTCTGTACAGGTCAGCGAAACAGCAGCCATTCCTTCATTGTTTCCCCGGTTAGGAACTCTAATGTTGGCATCTTGCAACCTGCAGAAATTGCCCCTACTGAGGAATCTATCGTCATTAATGGTTCTAGATCTGTCAGACAATCAACTACATGGTGAAATTCCTAATTGGATATGGGAAGTTGGCGATGGAGTCCTCCGCATCCTCAATCTTTCTCATAATCAATTCAGTCATCTTCAAGAACCTTATGCTTTTCGCAACCATCATTACCTCGATCTACATTCCAACATGCTTCCTGGGGAAATCCCAGTTCCACCACGAACTGCTGTCTTTGTAGACATGTCAAGCAACAACTTTTCATCTCCTCTCCCTGCCAACATCGGTTATTCACTTACATCTTCCTTTTTCTTCTCATTAGCAAATAATAAGATCCTCGGGACAATCCCACCTTCGTTGTGTAACGCAACCCGCCTCCGAATACTAGACCTGTCAAATAACAGGTTGCATGGGAAAATACCCTCCTGTTTATTTGAAAACACTCTTGGCGTGTTGAACTTAAGAAGAAACAATGTCATTGGAGATATACCTGATACATTTCCTGTCGGCTGTGGTTTGGAGACTCTGGATCTCAGTTGGAATACTTTACAAGGAAAAGTTCCTAAATCTTTGACAAGATGCACAGAGATGGGGGTCTTAAACCTGGGCAACAATGACTTGAACGACAATTTCCCCTGCTGGCTCAAGAACTTGACTGGACTTCGTGTTCTTGTGTTAAGTAACAATAAGTTTCATGGAAATATTAGCTGCCTGGGGGACAGTATTACCTGGCCGAATCTTCAAATTGTCAACATTGCTTCTAATGCGTTCAACGGTGTTTTGCCTGAGAATCTGTTCAGAGACCTGAAAGCTTTATCAGTTGATCAAGATGGGCTTGATCACTTGAACTTTCTCTTCCTAACAGCAAGCCATATTTACTATCAGGATTCTGTGACACTTACCCTCAAGGGACTGGATGTTGAGCTGGAAAAAATCCTAAACATCTTTACCGCAGTCGACTTCTCCAACAACCATTTCTCAGGCATAATTCCTGAAACAATAGGAGAGCTGAAATCCCTCTATGTTCTCAACTTGTCACACAATGCTCTCTCCGGTCACATCCCGGGATCAATAGGCAATCTGGAGGACCTCGAATCGTTAGACCTCTCGTTCAACAATCTGGAAGGCGAAATTCCGCAGCAGCTAGCAAGCCTTACATTCCTCTCATTCTTGAACTTGTCATACAACAACTTAGTTGGAAGGATTCCACAAGGCAGCCAAATACAGACGTTTGCCACGAGTTCGTTTCTTGGAAATGAGGGGCTCTGTGGATTTCCCTTGAACAGAACTTGCACGGATCATTCTGGCTCACCAGCGTTTCAACATCCAACATCAGAAGAAGAGGAGCAGAAAGCTTTGGACAATGGGATATACATAAGTGCTGCATTGGGATTTTTTGTGGGTCTAGGAGTCATCTTCTGGCCACTTGTCTTTTCTAAAAGATGGAGGAGGTGTTATTACAATTTTGTCGATAAAGCTGTCATGCTGGTTCTGCGGCCGCACCACCATCAACTGGAAGACTGGTGAGAGAATCTTGTGAACAACGAGAGAATTGTATCAGCTGGACGTTGATTGGTGTTGAATGATACCTGTGCCGTTAATAACTGGTGTAAATCATTCAAAACCGTGTAATTACCGAATCTAGTGATTAAAAAAGATTAAGAGGGGATGATCAGTTTACGGAAAATGAATCCTTAATTTACTTCACTTGCTTGAGTTTTGGCCTAAGGTTCCATCTTTTTACCTCGTTATGAAAAACCAAGTCTAGAAAATGTTGACCTAACAACACTTCAATTTGTCTCCTTCGGGATGCTGTAAGAGCCCATTATGCGAAACATGTAAAAGAGACTTTTTGGGGTTTTCTGTCCAAATTAGTGTTTTTTTGTCCGAAATGGGTTTATGGGCTTGACTTCCATATATTTGTTGGAAAATGGGCTAAACTTTTCATATACGATAAAACTTAAAAATTTATGTATTTTTAAGTATTTCTACTCACAAATAACGTAATACAAGGTATGTAGAGCGTCTATCCTTGCAACAAACCACTGTAGGTATGGCGAAAATCAAGCAGTAAAAGTTCTCTTCTCGAAGTCAGAAATAACATTAATAAAGCCATTTTCTAAGGGCAAAACTTAAATGCCCAACCAACTTACTACAAACCTACAGGAATTTATTGCTATGTCTGGATCCATTCTTTTTCTTTTTTTGATTTATCTTATTTCATCAACTTAGATAAGAGGGTGGGTTTTGGAAATTGTAAGGTATGTTTGATTTGTTTTTGCAGACAATAAAATAATTTAGAATTTGTTGTTGTATGCTTGGATTTTGTTTTCGGATTGGATAAAATATTATTTATATCAAATTATTATGTATATATACAAATGTGTATTTATTTATAACATTAATATATTTAGATCTTTATAATTACATGTATTCCATGATACCTTTGTATAAGTACAAATATAGATATATGATTTTACTATATATATGTAACGACGCCAAAAAACGAGATTTACTAGATTTTTATTATTAGGGTATGATATCAATACATTTCACACTAGAATTCTTACCAAATTCCTCCCTTCCACTCTCAAATGAGGAAGGGTATTTATACTACTTCAGGAACTGATGCCATTTAGGATAAGTAAAGGTAAAATACAAGTTGGTCCTTTATATTTATCCTTTTGCATGGTTAGAATAGTCTATCAAGGGCCTCTTCGTAATTTGCTAAACTTATAATAGTTTTGGCAAGTGATCTTTGAACCTTTTTTGAGATCTTTCCTTTTATAGCGTGATTTGTTTCTTTTTCATCAGTATGTTTGTGCAATAGTGACATAATTTTTTGATGAATTGATTTAGAAATTAAGATAATTCATATATGGTGTTGGGTATCAAACTTTAGGATCACGCCAATGTAAAGAACAATTACAAAAATAGAAAAATGGGTTTGGAAACCTTTACAGAATACTAATAAGTTACAGATTTTTTAATAAAAGATTACAGCAATAAAAAATTACACAGAATAAAAGAGAAGGCTCAGAACCAGATCAAAAAAGCGGGAACCCAAAAGGCCACTAAAGCCAGCCAACCTGAACATTTGGTTGCTTGATCACTCTCAAGCCACAAAGGCTATTAAGATTAACCGCTAAGGCAAGTTAACTGAGGCCATAAAGGCACAAGATCAACCACAAAGGTTATAACACAAGGCCACAAAGGCTTTGCCAAGGAGACTTTTAGGAACTTTAAAGTTTTCAGGAGGAAAAAGAAGACAGAAGATTAGAGATCGTAAACTACTTAACCAAAGGTAAGAAAAAAAATATTTATAGGGACCGGCCATTAAATGGTCGGAGAAAGAAAACGAGAAAGATGGCGGTGGGAAGAAAACTAGAAGTTAAGGAATGGCGAGAGAAAGAGGCAAAAGAGAGAAACGAGGGAATTAGGGTTGACATAGAGAAATGAGGGGCGGATGAAACATAAGGTCAAATCAGGGAATGAAGCGGGTCGGGTGAATGGGCTGGACCTCAGAATGGAAAACAACATTTGGGCTAGGAATCCTTGAAAGGATCCCGCCATCCAAGAGTTATGGGCTGGGCTTTAGTGATTTGGGTCGCGTTATTTTTTTTCTTACATATGGTTATGCATTGGTAATTATACAATTCATGTGTTATACATCGTATGCATTGTGTTGTGAAATTCCACCCAAATTCCTAATGGATCTTTGAGGCCTACAGTACTTAGCTACACCAGTTTTTCAGGCTCATTACCGTTTACCAGAATCCAATAGCAACTTTGCCATGTTATCCAGGTTAGGGAAATTTTAATTTAAATCCATCTTGATTCAATATAAATCAATTAGACAGTAAACTTAATATTTTTATAGTATAATTGATATATAATTAAAAAAAATGATCAATCATATAATAATTGTATTACACTGACTTTATATTTGATTTGGGGCCAAACTTAATTTGGAGAATAACCAATTCCACCCACACTAGAAACCTTACTCAGCTTGAAATTTTGATTTTATTAGAGGCTTGATTGCATTTACTGTCTAGTGTACACAGAGTACTAGTAAAATAAAGGACCATATATATAGAAGTGACAATTAATATCTTGGAATTAATTTTTTTTTTCAACAATTATAAGAGGAGGACTATCAAATTTTAAAAAATGAACGAATTTTGCTGCCATGTATAACGTTGGGGCTTTTTAAATTGAAGGAATTACTGCCTAGCCATAACTTAAAAAAACTACGCCACATAAGTCCTGACTTGACGGAACAAAGACTATATATAATTATGTATGACTATAAAATTATTATATAATATAAATTAAAAAAAATAATTACAAACACCCCCTTCCCCTCCGCCGCCCCCCATCCCCTCATAGAAGTGGGCGATGGCATCCGCAACAGAGGGGGTGAAGGCGTCGCTTCCCGAGCACAATTGAGCGATGTTGAGCACACAACTCGGACAATTGTTGATCTATATAGATTTGGGCGACATCACCCAATTATTGGGGTGATGGGGAGGTGGAGGTGCGGATGGGGGTTAGTTATTTATTTATTTATTTAAAATTTTATTATATAAAATAATAATTTATTTTTAAAATCTATAATTATTTATAAATAATAATTCTATTTTTTTATAATTTTATGTATTTATGTTTTTTTTTTTTGTATCCGTAATTCATTTAAGTTGATTCTTTTTCCAAAATTGATTTTATTAAATTATATAAGTTGCTTGGAGTTTCCTGACGCACAAAGTACAGCGGAAGTGTGAAAGAGAAACAGACTAGTCTCGTAATTACTCAATTCTTTGGAATAGAATTTTGTCTGAAGCGATGACACAAAGTTTGTTCATAATATCTTGGATTTCAGTAATCCAAGTTATGGGGTTTCGTGAATAAAAATTCAAGACCTGAATCTGAAAGCTTTTCTTATCTTTACTCAATTATTTCATAATTCAAGGCGACACGTCTGATCTGCCGACTACACCACGCTCCATAAGGAGTCCTTTGACGACTCAATGAGCTAAGATAACAACTCTTGTTTTCCGCAGCTCCTATGTACTATCTTGTTTCTTTCATGCAAGAACTACTGCGATTTCAAATGTTTTCGAGTGTTCTCTTCATCCTGCTATTCTTCTCCAACTCTGATCCTGGCATTAATATTACATTTGTGTCTGGCCAGTGTCTTCAAGGCCAGAAAGAATTGCTGCTCGAGTTAAGGAGCAACCTCACATATGATTCTTCATTTTCAACGAAGCTGGTGCAGTGGAATGAGTCTATGGATGACTGCTGTCGGTGGGCTGGGGTGAAATGCGACACTAGGGGTCGTGTTTCCAGTCTTGATCTCAGTGGCGAGTCAATATCCGACGGAATTAATGATTCTGGAAGCAGTCTTTTCAGGCTTGAGTTTCTTGAGAACCTGAGTTTAGCTCAAAACAGCTTCGGTTCTGTTGATTTGCCGTTGGGGTTTGGAAAGCTGAAAGAGTTGCGTCATCTGAACCTGAGTAATTCAGGGTTTTCTGGTCAGATTCCATTGGAGTTCTCAAATTTAACGAAGTTAGTTGTTCTCGATCTTACCAATACAATTTACTCATCACTTAAGCTTGAGAACCCGAACCTTGAAAGATTGATTCACAACTTCACAAGGTTACGAGAACTTTATCTTGATGGGGTGAACATTTCTGCAAAAGGGTCTCAATGGTGCAATGCTATATCATCTTCTCTGCCGAATCTAAGAGTTTTGAGCTTGTCCAATGCTTATCTTACAGGCCCTATTGATTCTTCGTTGGTAAAACTTCGATCCCTCTCAGTTATACGTCTTGATGAAAACACTTTCTCTTCTCCCTTCCCGGTATCCTTTGCGGATTTTCCCAGTTTGAGGGTTTTATCCATAAGTTCCTGTAACTTATTTGGTCTGGTTCCTGCAAAACTATTCCAAGTCAAGAGTCTGGAGACGATTGACCTAAGTGGAAACAGGGATCTTCAGGGTTCTTTGCCTGAATTTCCATTGAATGCTTCTCTTCAGAATCTGTGGCTTAGTTACACAAATTTCTCAGGCAACGTGTCTGAGTCTATAGGGAGTCTTAGAATGTTGTCAAATCTTGATCTTAGAGGTTGCAGGTTTTCAGGGCCGATTCCGAGTTCAATCAAGAACCTTACTCAGCTTGTCTATTTGGACCTCTCTATAAATCAGTTTGCTGGTTCTGTTCCATCATTTGCTTTCTTGAAGAATCTTTCAGTGATAAACCTTCGCAGTAACCGCTTAACAGGTCACATTCCTGACTCCCTCTGGGAAGGCCTTGAGAAACTAAGTTTTCTTGACTTGAGCGAGAATTCATTGATAGGGGAGCTTCCAGCTTCTCTGTTTGCTCTGCCATCCATTAATGTCTTGACTCTCAACAACAACAGCTTCTCCGGTGTAATCAGAGACACATTAAATAGATCCTCTTCCCTAGAAGTCCTTGAGTTGAACGACAACAATTTAGAAGGTCCAATACCTCGGTTTTTGTTTGAACTCCAAAATCTTTCGAGTCTCTCTCTGTCTGCAAACAATTTTAATGGATCCGTGCAGCTAACTGATTTTCGAAAGCTGACAAATCTTGTCAATCTTGATCTTTCCTACAACCACCTGTCTGTACATGTAAGCGAAACAGCATCCCTTTCTTCATTGTTTCCCCGGCTAGGAACTCTAATGTTGGCATCTTGCAAGCTGCAGAAATTCCCCATTTTAAGGAATCTGTCGTCATTAATGATGCTAGATCTTTCAGATAATCAATTACATGGTGAAATTCCTAATTGGACATGGGAAGTTGGAGATGGAGTTCTCCGTTTTCTCAATCTTTCTCATAATCAATTCAGTCATCTTCAAGAACCTTATGCTTTTCGCAACCATCATTACCTCGATCTACATTCCAACATGCTTCGTGGGGAAATCCCAGTTCCACCACGAACCGCTGTCTTTGTAGACATGTCAAACAACAACTTTTCATCTTTTCTCCCAGCCAACATCGGTCTTTCTCTCACATCTGCCCTTTTCTTCTCATTAGCAAATAATAAAATCGTTGGGACCATCCCAACTTCATTATGCAACGCAACCCGCCTCCAAATACTAGACCTTTCAAATAACAGGTTGCATGACAGAATTCCCTCCTGTTTATTTGAAAACACTCTTGGTGTGTTGAACTTAAGAAGAAACAAACTCAGTGGTGATATACCTGATACATTCCCGGTCGGCTGTGGTTTGGAGACTCTGGATCTCAGTTGGAATGTTTTACAAGGAGAAGTTCCTAATTCATTGGTAAGATGCACAGAGATGGAGGTCTTAAACCTCGGCAACAATGACTTAAGCGGCAATGTCCCCTGCTGGCTCAAGAACTTGACGAAACTCCACGTTCTTGTGTTAAGTAACAATAAGTTTCATGGAAATATTAGCTGTCTGGGGGACGGCATTACCTGGCCGAACCTTCAAATTTTCAACATTGCTTCTAACGAGTTCAACAGTGTGTTGCCTGAGAATCTGTTCAGAGACCTGAAAGCTTTGTCAGTTGATCAAGATGGGCTTGATCACTTGAACTTTGTTTTCCTAGCAGTAAGCGATATTTACTATCAGGATTCGGTGACACTTACCCTCAAGGGACTGGATGTTGAGCTGGAAAAAATCCTAAACATCTTTACCGCAGTCGACTTCTCCGACAACCATTTCTCAAGCATAATTCCTGAAACAATAGGAGAGCTGAAATCCCTTTATGTTCTCAACTTGTCACACAATGCTCTCTCCGGTCACATCCCGGGATCCATAGGCAATCTGGAGGACCTCGAATCATTAGACCTCTCGTTCAACAATCTGGGAGGCGAAATTCCGCAGCAGCTAGCAAGCCTTACATTCCTCTCATTCTTGAACTTGTCATACAACAACTTAGTTGGAAGGATTCCACAAGGCAGTCAAATTCAGACGTTTCCTGATAGTTCGTTTCTTGGAAATGAGGGGCTATGTGGATTTCCCTTAAACAAAACTTGCACTGACCATTCTGGTTTGCCAGCAGAAGTTAGATGAAGAAGAAGAGCATGGGATATACGTAAGTGCTGCCATAGGATTTGTTGTGGGTGTTGGTGTCATCTTTGGGCCACTAGTCTTGTCTAAGAGATGGAGGAGGTGTTATAACAAAATTTGTCAATGAAGTTGTGTTGTTGGTTTTGCGTCGGCACGACCATCAACTGGAAAATTAAAGTATTTGTATTAGCTGGACGTTGATTGGTTGAATGTTGCCTGTGCTGTTAATCACTGGTGCAAACTTTAAAACTCATGTAATTATGCTTTACAGTCTAATCTAGTGCTTAAAGAAGATTAAGATGGGATGATCAGTTTACTGACAATCAATCCTTAATTTACTTATGTCGTTTTCAGTCATGAGTGTCTTAGCTCTTTATGCCAACAATGAGGACAAGCACAAAAATCTAGAAAATGTTAAAAGAGTTAAAAATATGAAAAATTCTTACCTAAAATAAATTTGATTTCAAATCAACTGCAGAGCAAATACGATGTATTTGTTCACTTTCTTTCAATGTGAAACCAATTATACAATATTATACTTATCACATAATTGATTCAATTTCAACTAACCCGAATACTTCAATTTGTCTCCTACCATGCTTTAAGAGCCCATTATGCTAAACATGTCCAAGAGACTATTCGGCTTTTTGTGGTTTTCAATCTAATTAATCTTTTTTCCATATTGGGCTACTGGGCTTGTTGTATATCTATACAAATATAAAAAAAAAAAATGAACTTCAAACTCATAAATTGTGATTAATGACGTCATTGCATTAATTTTTTATAACTTCAATTAATAAAATGATTAATTTATTCAATTTTTCAAATTATACTTTAACTAATAAACTAGTTTTCTTTTCTTTTTATTTTTTTAATACTTTATTTGCATATTTTACTCTCATTATATATTTTAAAGAGCGAAAAATTATTTATTATATACATGCAGGTACAACATATTAAAACGATTAGTAGTTAAAAAATGACTAGCTAGGTTGTAATATGTACACGATAAAACGAAACTAAAGTTAATTTTCTAACATATTTAAGTAGTTTCGGGAGAAATTCTAATCCGGACCAAGGCGATTAAATTCAAACAAAAAATTTTCCTAGTTCTACTCACAAATAACTTGGATTGAATTGTTTATTACAAAATATTTCTTATTCTATTAAATATATTATATATATGTTTGTATAAAAATAAAATTTTTATATATTTTAATTAGATAAATAAAAAAAATAAAATAAATTTTGTAATAAAAAATCGAATCCGCAAAAAAATACATTTGTGTAGAGTGTCTATCCTTGCCCACAAATGAAACCAGAGTAGGTGTGGAGAAAATCAAAGTGTTGGAACTATAAAAGTCCGTTCTCGAAGTGTTGGAACTATAAAAAAGTCTGTGAGAAGTAAAATTAAATAAAGCCATTTTCTGAAGGCGAAACTTAAGTGCTGAAAATTACCACAAACCTACAGAAAATGATGGAATTTGTTGGGGACCCTCATCCCCGGAACACTCTACACATGCGCTCCACGTGTCTCCACTCCATGCACCCCAGCACCTTCCTTTGCCAACACGAACCTTCTCAGACAACCCACATGTCCCCTCCCCGGACATGAACATCAACAAACATTATATATATAACATCCTCAAATTTTACCCTTTTCATCATCATCATCATATTGTATGTAATAAATAAGTAACTGCAAAAGCAATAAGCACCAATACCTGAATCAATCGTGAAAGATAATTATAATGGCTGACGAATTCAGGCTCGCGTCGTCCAACATAAACCACGAGGGAAGGCTGCCGAGGCAGTACATGGGAGAGGGGCAAGGCGCGAAGAAGAACATCTCCCCGCCGCTGGAATGGTACAACGTGCCCAAGGGGACAAAGAGCTTAGCCCTCATTGTACAAGACATCGATGCGCCGGAGCCGTCGGGGCCGATCGTGCCGTTCATCATTTGGGTGGTTGTGAATATTCCACCGACGCTGAAGGGGCTGCCGGAGGGGTTTTCGGGAAAAGAAGAGCAGATGGGGGGTGAGTATGCGGGGATCAAGGAAGGGATAAATGATTTGAAGAAGCATGGGTGGGAGGCACCCAAGCTGCCTAGTCATGGACATCGGATTGAGTTCAAGCTCTACGCTTTGGACGATGAGTTGCATCTTGGAAATAAGGTACGTAATTCTTGTGATGTGGAATTTCAAGGTAATTAATTAATTGTGATGATGTATGGTTTATGAGTACTTTGATGATGATGCAGGTGACTAAGGATAAAGTGTTGGATGCAATTGAAGGGCACGTGCTTGGGGAAGCAGTTTTAATGGCCACCTTCTGAATATGCAGCATTTTGTCTTGTGATTCTCAAAATCTTTAATAAATTGTTCAATCTTAGTTTTATCAGCTTTGGGTGTAATAATAATAAGAATAAATTAAGAGAGAAGTTGTGTACTGGTATTAGTATTCCACTGTTGATTAATTTTTACTCATCGTATCTCTGTCTACCAATTTTAGTAAGTGATTTGGGTCGCGGGTCGTTGGTGGTTTTCTAATGCCTTGGAAGTGATTTTGGGACATAAGAAAAGAGAGCAAATTGTTGGGCTTGATGGAGGGTTTTCTATCGAGATTCTATGATGCTTGAGTCGGTGAGGTTCGAAATAAAAGAGAATGAGAATGTAAATTGAGTGGGATCTAAAGTAGGTGTATGGTGTAATAAATGTCCTATTATAAATGAACTATAAAAAGTATTTATAGTGTTTAGGTGGGTTCATTTGCATGTTTGAGAGGTCAATTTGTATTTTGCCATGTGGTGTTGTCCTAGTCGAGTGATATCATATAAATTAATGGTCTACAAGTATAGGTCTTCAAGGTCGGGTCGTGGACTCGGGTCATGAACTGGATTTGATTCGAATGTCAAAGTAAACAAGTTCTTTGGGTAAGGTTATGGATTCAGGTTGCATGCTAAGACCCGATTCGATATTTTGGCCCGTAAATTTTGGATTCTTCTAGTATTCTTGTAATAATGGTTTATCTTGAGAGTGTTTTTGTTTTTTTAATGGTTGTTATCTCAATCTCTCGTCAATAAAAAAGTGTTCCAATTTAGGTAGCATTTACATGTTGGATTACCTGCCTCAAGGCTATCAATGAGGGGAAATTTTAGATCGGATTTGAGTAAGTTAAATTTAAGTCAATTATATTATAAATAAAATATATTATTATACCAATAAATGTATTATTTAAAAAAAATAATTGATGATATAATAAATATAATATATTTAATGTGTAATTAATATAGAATTATAAAAAAATATAATTAATTTAATTCGATGAAATTACTTCAAGAACAGAATTTTCAATCAATGGGTCAGGTAATGAACAATATCTAACAGTAGAGCTAGACCCTAACCTAACCCACACTACCTGTCGAGTATACCTAATTAAGAAAAGTGGTCCAATTCATTTTTTAAATCGGCTCTATATATATATATTTAATTTTATTTTTTTATCAGATCATTGTAAAATCAGATGTAATTATTTATTTTTAAAAAGTTTAAGATAAAAAGTTCCCAAAAGGCCCAAAAGGCCTTTGAGTTTGGAAGTCTAACTCTACGGCCCACCAAAAGGGTGAGGCCTTTATTTATAAGACATCAATTGAATTTGAACTGAAATCGCATGTCATGTCACCGACGGAACATCTACTTCAGTAAAAGTGCGTGACACCTTCCCGATATTACTTGATAACCGCAGGAATCGAGCGACTGGTACTGGAGAGAGTTCCGAGCCCCATCATTAAATATCCCGAGCCAAAAATCAAGTGATTGCCATTCCTTAAATTCCATATAGACCCCCGCCCTGCACAACTATAGAGCGCTTAAATTCTTTCGTATAGTAATCTTCAAAACCCTCTTCTTGTCATACCGCTGCAGATTTTGCCGATGACGAGTTTCAACCCAACCCGGGAAAACGGTGACAAAAATGGAGGGATCGAGGCGGAGATCAAGCCCGATGGTGGGCCCGCCTCTATTAGCGTTAAGGTCTCTCATGGGCTTAATCAATATGATGTCGCCGTGCCATCCAATTCCACCTTTGGTATTTTTTATTTAGCTATAAAGATCGATGATTAGTTCATTGCTTTTCGTTTAATTCTCTGATTAGTGTATCTGTCGGACAGCTAAAGCAATGGATTCTCCGTACGCTGCTTGTTTTTCAGCATTGGTTGCATTATCTCTTACTTGTTAGTTCGTTAAGCCTGTTTGTTGATGCAACTGTGTCTTTATGTAGCTTGCCGATGTATTGATTGAATATCCTATTATCAGTAAGAAATCCTTTTGGCTTTACTAGGAAGTAATGCTTCTCTGTGTTGAACTTTAACTCGTATACTGAATGGCGGATTTAACTGCTCGTGTATTTGCCGTCAATTAGTATGTTTTCAGTGGTATGGGCAGGAATTAGTGGTGTACCCCTATGCACTATTTTTCCTTTTGGGGTGGGATTAGTTCTAATTATGGTATTTCAGATCATCTTGTCTAGTACTTTCTCTGATCACGTAATATGCTCACATGCATCATCTTCAACATTAATTGCCGAGCTAATATTTATTTTCGTCTGCTGATTGTGTGTGTGCTTGGCAAATTACATTCTTAAGATTCTTTGTTGTTTCTTGTTTTACACTTGTATGTTAGTATCTACGTACTGAAATAAGACTTACGCTCGATGTTGGTCCTTATGATTAAATGGGAAAAATTGCAGTCGATGTTAGTCCTTATTTTTTAAAAGGATGGAATGATAATCTTTCATCATACCTTGTAACTATAATGAGCTTGCTATGTTGTTTTGGTTGATAATCATGTTTATTTGGGTACAGGGGATTTGAAATCAGTTATTGTTCAGAAAATTGGATTGAAACCTGAGATGCATAAACTCTTGTTTAGAGGTAAAGAGAAAGAAGATGATGAAGATCTCCAAAGAGCTGGTGTAAAGGACAATTCCAAGGTGTTACTTATGGAAAATACGACATGCAGGGAGAATAATGCTGAAGAAGTTAAGCAAACCAGTGTAATCTCACGAGGAGGTGCAGCTGTTGCTGAAATAAGGGAGGAGGTTGATAAGCTCTCGCAACAGGTTGATATCTTTTGCATAGGTTAAATTGTCCCTCTTTCTCTGTCTTTTTCTTCTTTTGTTGCCTCTTGGTTTCTTGGCTGGTTTATGATTTGGCATTTTGTTATTGAGTTATAGGTATTGGCACTGCAAGCTGTTGTAGATAGTGGAACAAAGGTTGATGATAAAGATATTATTTATTTGACTGAGATGCTTATGAGGCAGTTGCTCAAATTGGATGGCATTGAAGCTGAAGGAGAAGGGAAGGTGCAGAGAAAGATGGAGGTTAGTATTCTGTTTCCAAGTGTTGCCTTTTCTCTATGCAATATACTCATCAGAAACTAAGGATGCAGACTACAGGTCAATCTCTCCATGTTCACATGTGTCTTTAGATTTTCTGCACCCATTTTTCTGACACTAGTTTGTCGCATAAGATCTCAACTAGAATTATTGCCTCTGTAGTGTGCTTGTAAGCTAAAATTTGTGTTTCTTGGTTCCTTAAATTTTCTGTAAGCCTTCATTTTCTTTTAACGTGGGTTTGGGGAAACTGAGATAAATTTTCCTTTGGAGTTATTTGTCTTTCTCTCTGTTTCAAATATTTGCTCCCACATGGGTCCATATCAACTGCACTTTTGAATATACAAGCTTCAGCAAATGTCACTTCTATGCGGTTTTTTTCTTCAAAATATGTTTCTCTTTCTGGATTGACTTTAACTTGTCTATATATTGTTCAGGTGCGTCGGGTCCAGAGCTTTGTGGAGACGATGGACATCCTCAAGTCAAGAAACTCGAAGCCCTTGAGCAGTGTAACTACTCAGTGGGAAACATTTGAGCCTGGTTTTGGAAGCATGAGCACCATGCCGATGCCATCTTCTAGCCCTACCCTTACTAACCCTACCCCCATGACGTCTTCTACTCCAACCCCTACCCCCATCCCCACATGTACTTCTACCCCCACCACCATGACGTCTTCTACTCCCTTGCCTACTCGCAACCCCACAGCCGTGATGTCTTCTACACCTAGTCCTATCCCTTACCCAGTGCCATATTCTGCCCCATCCCAATTGCCATCTTCTGCTCCATCCCCTGCACCGTTGTCTACCCCTTCGTCTATGCCATCTTCTGCTCCTTCCCCTGCACCATTGTCTGCCCCTTTGCCTATGCCATCTTCTACGAAGGTGACTCAGGATTGGGAACACTTCGACTAGTCAGTATACGGATTATTTGAATCATGAAATTTGATGTATAAAGTGCATTGGGCATTTCGATTGCTGTAATGCTTTTGGATGCATCTTGCTGAAAAATTCTAATTATCTGGTAATCATGGATCCATTCCTTATCTCTATCAATTTTATAATGCAGACTACACTAGAATTGTTCTATTTTGTTTGGCAAACCATGTAATGGCCAGGGAACTGTCAATTGCTTGCTTGTGTTGGGAGTGAAGCTTGGCATGAAAATGCAAGGACTATTATTTGGGGATGAAATTCCCACAGTAGCAAATAAAACTGTAATTCTTAACTTCATTTATTCTTTTACACCATATGCATTATTTTGAATTACCATTTTCTTTTTTTCGGTAGTATTAAGTGCAATGAATTTCAATGGTTTAATATTTAACTTAATATCCCAATAATATTGAAAATAAAGGTGAACGAAGTGTATTTATTAGAGTTGGAGAGGGTAAAGGGGCGCCAATTGTTAATCTAATGAAAAAGGTTCTAACGCCATGAATATAATAAGTAATTACGTTTACTTTGCCACCTAGCTATTTGTGACACTCTCCTTAATCCCTTTATAATTCATAACGCCATCTGGAAACAATTAGCAAAAAACTCTGTTTATCCAACGTCACTACCTCCTGGACCTGGACCATCTTCCATATCTACTACTACTTGTTTAGCAGGAGCCAGCGCCCATTGCAGTTGACTGAAGTCCTGAAGACTTTGGTTGAAAGCTGGAGACCTTTTGTAGATGATGGAGGCAGCTTGAATCAGAATACTTGCTGTTAGTCCTCCTACCACGAAATTCCCTTGCTCTGTTTCTAACTCAAATACATGGCATGCGTACTTCAGACCTCCCCATTCTTTCTCTATACACTTGTGTTGATCTTCCTGCAGTATCTCACACACACACACACACACACGAAGACTTCAATACATTTTTGTACCGAAACGTTATTAGATTGGTTTGCCCGAATCCTGATTCGAACTAAAACTTTCTAGATATAGTGAAAAGGTTAACACTTCATGCAACGGTAAATGAGGATCAAGAGAAAAATTTGGAACCTGGAGGAACATCTCTAAGGGGGCATCAAAGATAGCATCGACTTCGTCTTCGTTAAGCATTGGCTTGAAATCTTCCACTCTGGTTAATAGGCCTACCACCGGCACCACCGTCAGCAAATTCTGTATCACATTTTTCTACCTTCAAACTACCATACAATACGTATAGTGAGAATCATAAACAAGCACTGAAATTTATATACCGATGAAATAAAGGGGTCTAAATTGGCAACAACATGGACAAGAGCCGGATCCAGTCCAATTTCTTCCGTTGCTTCTCTTAGAGCAGTTGCGCAGTCGTCAGCATCGCCTTCATCCATTTTTCCGCCAGGCAATGCTACATCGCCTACACTTCCAAACCAACATCATGTTCTTATGCCTACGTAAATGAAGGGACTTTTTTTTCTGAAAGATAATGTACTTATTATATAATTCATCAATATTCTTTTTCAAGTATGAGAGCATGCTTCTTTTCTTTCATACCTGATTCAAAAAGTCTAAAAAGGGTTATTAATTTAAAATAATAAATAAGATTCTATAAAGTCTAAGACTAAGTTATATTGGTGAAGTAGGTACCTGGATGAGAGGACAACTTCATGGATCTTCTGGTAAGAATTACACGAAGCTCACCATCTTGTCCACCAAAAATGCATATCAACACAGCAGCTCTCTTCTTTCTGGACAAGACAGGTATGTGCTTGGCCACATAATCCTGGATCAAAGGATTTGGACTCATGCTGTCTTGCGGCTGCTGCTGCTGATGATGATGATGATGATGATGATCATCGCCATTTCCATTTGCATGCTCACTTTCACAACTACCCATGCTCATAATTACTACAGTAGTCTCTCTACTTTCAGCAAAACTGCGCACAAGAATATATAATTTTATCAAGGGTTAACATTTACATTTGAGAAGAATTAAACCCCGTTTTAAAATGGATACTTGAGAATCAACAAAAAAACAAAATAAAAAATCAGATGGTGACGAGCATTATACTAGTTCTGGGGTCGGAAATTCTGGGTTGAGAATCTAGACCCACCCCCTTTTTTCTTTTCTTTTTTTTTTTTTATAATCTTTTGAAGGAACCTGATTCCCCCGCAAGTTTACCGAGCTCTCAGTCTCACGGACTGTGACATTTTGTCGTCTACAAATTCTCTAAGTTACGAAACTAAACCACGTATGATGTTGACATGCGTTCTATTCACATCAATTACACATAATAAGTTTGATTCATTTTTCTAATGAGTCATCTTTTTAAAAATATATGTACAAAAATCTAATTAAAACAGACAATACTTCATATTACGTTGGATCTTGCAAAAATCACTTACATTAATTGGTACTTGTTATATTTCTTACGTATAGAAATATACTCTGATTTCGTTACGGTCTGATCCTATAAAATTACGATATAATTTTAGTAAATCAAAATCACTATTTTGCGAGGGTTAAAAATTTAAAAAACACTGACAAAAAGTGGAAGAAATTACATATACAAGTTGTAATTAATTATTAGGCTCCCCATTTAGGGTGGGCGTTGGAATTACAGCTTGGAACAATAATGGGAGATTATGAATAGGGGGTGGGGGCTAAGGCCATATCACCTACTCTTAGACCTAATTTACAGTTGTAATACCAATAATGGTACTGGTAATTATGAGTTAAATACAGAAGCTAGCAGATGGATTCTTCAAACTAGATTTTGCTAATTAAATTATTGTTGTTTATTTATTTATTTATTTCTTCTTCTTGAATCAATATTGCCATTATTTATTTATGTACTACAATACAATCTAAGGACAAACCTAAAATTTGAAAGAGAGACAGCTTAATTTTGTGATTCTTTTAAATTTTTATTTTTTTACTATTACCACTGCTCTTTGGAATGCTTTGCGCATATTTAAAGTGTTTGCTACTCTGTAAAAAGTCGATAGCATTTTTCGCCCATAATTAGGGATTGTTTTTCAATTTTTGACTCTCAAAAAGCATTTTAAAGTGTTTGGGATGTCAGTTTCTATTTTTGAAATGGTTAAAAAAAGCATTTTTTGGCCAAAAGTTGGAAGCACATCAGGGATGCTTCTAGTTGCTTTATTTTTTTTGTAAATAAATTCAACTTTATTTTTTACTATTTTATACTTATTATAATAATTTTAATTCATTTTTGTCGCTTTTAATTTCTTTTGAAAATTATATATTGCAAATTAATATTGGAGTTTTCAAATCACTAACAATAATCAAATTTAAACTTTCACATTATTTAAAACTTTTTTATTTTTTTATAATATCATCTAATTATAATATTTTGTTCGCTTATTATTCTTCGATTAAACACATTTTTTGGTAATATTTTTTTTAAAAAAGTATGATATATACTAATTCATTATTATTGACAAACAACAAGTGAAATAATAAACAAATATAGTATCTTTTTAATACATAGTGACAAAATGGTCTTTAATCAATTGAATTTATTTTAAAAGTGATTTCTTTTTCACTATTGATCTCATTGATTACAAGGTTATTACTTTTGATTTCGTAATTTTAAAAAAAGTAACACTTTTAATCATATCGCACATTCTTGTTAGATATTTAACGAAAGTGGCCACGTGGTCGTTAAGTACATAATAGTAAAAGTGATAATGGCCCTAACGCCCACTGGCTGGTCAAGCATGTGGCATTTTTTGTTCAAATATTTAAGTGGGATCAAAAGTATTATTTTGTAGAAATTACGATTTTAAAAAATTAAAAATGAGAATTTCGTAACCAATAAAATTAAAAGATGAAAAGTGATATTTTTGAGGAAAAAGTAGAATGATAGAATTGAGTAGATGAGTCCGAATAAGATTCCATGTTAATTGTGAGGGAAATATTTGAATGGGGATTCCAATGTATTCATCCTGCACCATTCAACTAATTTACAACACCTACTGTAAGTGATCAAAAATTAATAATATTAAAGATAAAACTATCTCAAAATAAAGAAGAAAAAGGATTAATTAATTAATTAATGTAATAATAATAATAATAATAATAATAATATTTTGGTGTTGGTAGAGTAGAAGTAGGTAAGTCGAGTTTACAGGTACTCGGGTGATTAACATTTATAACGTGATGTAGAAGCAATTGGCCTATTACGCGAAGGTCGCAGGTTCGAGACCTGCATGGGCCATGTTTTATATATTTGCATTTGCTTTTTATGTTGATGTATAGATATGAATAGAAGATTTTAAGATATAAAGCAAAAAATAAGATAATAAATTAAAACGTGTATAAAATTAATTAAATGTATTATTGAATCACAAATATATCCAACCATATTAGACCTTATTGAAATTTAAATTTGTTCAACATTTAGTCCATAATGAATATAATTATATTGAGAAGAAAAATGAATTTTTTGAAACTGCACATTTTATCAGTTGAATTAAATTGGAAAAAGTGTTCTTTTATAATTTTTTTAATAGCTTATTGAATACATATATATTAGTCGATCTGAATTTATTTATTTATTTTTTAAGCATGTACGTCTTTTTTTGAAATAAATGTTTTATATCTGATTAATGATATCCAAAACAATTTCAATAGATTTATCGGCATTCAAGATTTAGGGTTTATGTATTTGGGATTGGTAGGTGTTTGGAGTGGGGGAATGAGCGTTGTATTAGCAGGAGGCACAGAAGCAATTACAGTACTTGGGTTTTTGAGGTGGATGGGGGAGGGCTATAGTTGTTTGTGTGCATGGAGGAGATGGTGAAATAACGATTTATTGATGCGAGGAACTTGAGTTTACGACTAAGAATGTAGCAACAAATGGCCCGGTTAGAGCGTTGTGCTAATAACGCGAAGGTCGCAGGTTCGAGACCTGCATGGGCCATTTTTTCTCATATTTTCCTTTGATTACTAACTTCATTTGTTTCATTGAATTCAATCTCTGGTGTTCTTTTTACAACTAAGTATTCTTATTCTAAGGAGATATGGAGTAGTGTTTGGTGGAGGTTTAATTGTTCCAAATGAAAATTAGAGTAATGATGGATCATTTGAAGTTGGCAGCAGCTTGCAAGGCATCAAGAAAACTATTTTTCAATTTTCTTTTTCTTAATTTCTTGCTAAATGAAGAATATGCATCTTTTACATCCATCTTCTACTGGAATTAACAAAATCTTCAATTTTCTTAAAATCCATCTTCTTCACTCTTATTTAATAAAGTCCATTAATATATATGAAAGAGCAAAGACAAGACATAAAAATACATACATCCCAACAAATAATACTAAATTTGCTTAATACATAACTACTCTCTGATGGATCATCGCATTCTTTTCAATTACCTAGGTTAAATTGTATTTACTATCCTGTATGTAACGGGTAGTAGCAATTTGCAATTCTAATTATAGGGATGACAAGTTATAATCCATAATTTCAGAATTTTTAGCAATTACAGGACTCCGGTCATTGAAGGCTCCTAACTGTTTGAAAGTTGCTAACATGAATAGACTTAGGATTTTTTAAATTGAGATTTCACTGATTATACATCCAATCAGTCATATCCAGCCACGTAAGCAATCACTAAAGTGTATTTTATTATGTCCTCTATGTTAGGGAGGGTGGTATTTTAAAATTACATGAATTACAAAATATTGGCGATTTCAAGACTCTCTCTCTCTCTCTCTCTCTATATATATATATATATATATATCTTTTTCCATGTCACTAGATTATGTGTATTAGTACATTGTTTTCACTTGGTAAATGATTTGTGGGTATAATGCCAATTTGATTGATTTGTATAGCATAAGAAGCTATAACAACATTAATGTATAAGATAGAGGATACAAGTGTCAAGTTAAAATTAATATGGTAATATGAAATATTTGGTATAAAGATGATATACAAAATCATGTAAAGTTTTTCACGTTCTGACTTCATAACAAAAGAAACCAAAATATGGTTCACAAATTGGGCAACAATTAGTTCACAGAAATCGGCATCAATTTGAACTGCAAACCTTAAAATTAAATGCCACCTCGCAACATATATATAAGGTATAAAACACAATTTAGACATCGCTACCGTGGCAAGGAAGGCTTAATTGGATGCTCCTTCAGAAAAAAATCTTGATTTTAAAAATCTTAATTTAGTCCACATCAGTAATTTTTGGTAAATTATAAAACTATGACGATGAGAGTCCTCTAATTTTTAAAAATTATTGAATTTGGTTTATAATTTGCCACCCTATATATATAACTAGAGTACTTAAATTACCGTATGTCCTAACATACATGACAGTAAATGCAATTTAACCAAATTGAGATTATTACGTTATTAAGCTGATAATCATATATATATATATATTCTTCATTTCATGGAATAATAAGGAGCAGTGGGGTTCTTTTACAATGTTTAATTTTACACAGTGTACCTGTAGCCAAATTTAAGTTTAAAGCATGCACGCTTTCCCGTAGATATATAACGAGGATATATGAACTTACCAATATCTATATATATATATATATATATATATATATAAAATAAAGGAGTCATAAGGAGCGACATGCACGAAAAACATACAGCTACTTTACAAGTACCAAATTCCAAGATATATATATAGTACTGATTAATGTGTCGGTAATAAGAAATTAATCTTTTGTGACGATGAATCAATCAGTTATGAGTGATGCAGTAAAGACTACTGCGTACTGATCAGCATCCCAATAACTAAAGCAGACAGATATATCTTGCAAACAAGTGATGCATGTAGAAGACAGAAACAACATTTATACTATATAATATTAATTGTCATAATAATTTCCTTAATTATAATCATCATCATGCTACAAGACAATATCAGAAATGAATGCATAATATTCAGAAAAACAAGTACCTCAAGATCTCACTTAGAATTTACCTAATTCATAGAGTCAGATCCAGAGTACTCGCCCCTCTAATTGCATTTTGTTGATCAGTTCCATGAACGACGGTATCATCTTCTTTCAGCTTCTTGATTAGGTTTGAAGAGGACGGACGACTTGTGAACAGCGATAGCGATAAGTGTTCATCATCATCATCAGTAATTAGTGTGCCTTTCTGCTCTGATTCGTTTCTTGATTCCAACGCAAGCGATAAATTCAAATCCAGCTTATCATCAGAACCTGAGGCCTTTCTTTTCAATCTTGCAGTGTCCCTCATTGTTTGGCCTGCAGAGCTAATTGGAGGATTACTCTTAGCAGCATCTGATGAAATCCTTTGCTCCTGGACTCCATTTTGTATCAGCTTTGATGAGTTGAGCTGAATAGGGTTCTGTCTAGATTGACCTAGCCAGGGTTCTTGCCTATACACTTCCTTGAAGTCTTCGTTCCTCCGCCAGGTGGATCCATCGGTGTGAGAGGAAGTTCTGGACCAAAGATCAAGATTTGCTGACGGCCTATAGAAATGGCTGCCTATGAGCCTTTCGGTGATTGTATCATAAAATCCAGGTCTTGTCTTGTGACTAATTGTATTCTGCCCTGGAGCTGAATTATGCATCCATTTTCCATGAGGGCTCCAAGAAGGATCTCCATACCTGGAAATTATGGATTTCAAATTAACTTTTGCTGAGACTGAAGACACAGTAATAAACCCTAAAATTAGAGGAAAAAGAAATGTTTTTCAGTTTAGATGGATTTCCATCTCCAATGATACCTGAGGTTAGAGTAATTTTGCCTTTGATTAAAGCTTGGAAGAAGAGGGAGCTGGCTTAGATTGTATACATTCCGATCTCCACCTTCCATGAAGAGCCTGTGATCCATGAGTCCTGTATATATATATGACGAAGGGTTGTTCAGGATGTCAGAATTGAAACCCTTTCTACATTCAATAGACGTATGAGATAAGGATTGCTCGGGTTAACGAAAACGAAAAAGACAATGAAGATCAAAAAGAATAGGGCTGTATGTATATATATATATACACCTTGGTTGGATTCATCAATCTTCTTGCTCCTGTACATCTGTAAAAGTACCAACACCAGAATGACCAAATCAGCTCAAACTAAAATTCAAGTGGTGGATATGTATCACAAAATTTTTGCAGCATTAATTTATATATACAACCTAGAATTCAGTGTCAATCATATGATTTCTATAAGGTAGCCTTGCCTGTAAATGGCTCTTCACATGAGCAATATTGAGTCCTTTGATGTTCATCAATTGAAGCACTAGTTTTGGCGTGGCTCCTGCATCAAATTGAACCAAGAAAACACCCCAAGCATCAGTTTGTATATTTTCATAATTAAGTTGTTGCCTCTGAATGACTTGAGCCAAATTTTGAAGACTCACTGTCTTGTCCTCCAAGTCGTTCCACAGCGTGCACAAAGCGCATATGGAGATCAGGCGTCCACCTGAGCCTAGGCATCTTGGATCGAACGTAAGGTCTCACGGACGGCTTCTTCTCGCTCTCTTCAACCGTGCTGTTGCTTGAGCTTCCTCCATCTTTAACAGTGCAGCTTTCGTCTTTCCCTTGGCTCTCATCCTCATCATCATTTTTCTCAGAAGGGCTTGTTTTGGAACATTCTTTTTCACCACTATCCATCGCCTTCTTGTTTCCGCTGTCGGCCTTTTCTCTTCTAGTTGAGACTTTGCATATAGCTATATATAATTACAAGATGCACATCTACCTACTAAGATCAGCCTATACAGAGCTAAAGCAGTTTGAGAACTAGGGCTTTCCTAGAAGCTCAAGATCAAAATGAATGAACTCTCCTATTATATTCGCTCTTTGTAGGCTAAACTATTAAATTCCCCACACAATAAGAGATATCCATGTTAAAGTAGCACGAAAATTCCGTCAACTAGGATTCAGAATCTTGATCTTTGATCTACAATTCTACACAGAATAGATTGGAGAACAAAACCCTAGACTGTGAGAGGAAGATGAAAGACCCCCATCTCTCTCTCTCTCTCTCTCTTCTCTTTCTCTGTCCTTCAAACAATAATATACCTGTTGAAAATCATTATAGGCATCTGATTATAATAAACCTAGCTAGCTATATATGCATGTACATGTATGTATGTAGATATGATCAATATGTTTGATGGTGTTGATATGAAGGGCTGACATATATATATATATATATATATATATAGCAGTCATGTGAAGCCAGTTCACCATTGTCCACCTTCTAAGAAAAGTAAATTTCCATGGACTTGGTTGTTTTTAATTAATTTATAACATTGATGAATATATATATTCGTCCTGTACGTGCTGTAAAAATTATTACACCTACTCATCATCAGCTGCAAATTTCAGAGACTCCAAAATGTAGGACTAATTCAACTTTTCTCCAAGAATTGAATTTAGGAAGGAAGATATTGAGAGGTAGTCCGAGAAATTTCAAGGTAAAAGTTTTGCAGTTAATTATTGTCTCTTTGTTACTTGGAGAAGCAAGCTAAAGCTAGTGTAGTCTTGTCCTGCATGGGACCTCCCAATTTTGGTTTGGTAAACGCAGATGGGAACATCTCCACTATTTTTATATGCCCATCAATATCAAGAGATTCCAGTATCCATCAAACCACGCACTCCTTATATTTTCAATTTTGCCTGCTCTTTCACATCTGCTAGCTCCTGCCGCCATTACAACTTGTGGACTCCATCAAATATAAACACACACGTAGACGGACTGAATTTGTGTTTATCTCAAATAAATCTGAATAGTGAGATTGGTGGTGATGCCTTGAGAAGAGAGTAGTGGGAGTTGGGGGTGCTGATGAACAAATAAGTAATAAATGAAGAAAAAAAATTAAAATAGCATGGTTGGGTTGCAGCTGCCTTTGCGTCGGGAATCACGGGGTTTGTTCTTAAGCTGGAATCGGGACCTACCCTTTCATTTGCTCCATCACCACACCTACTGCCCAACTCTATATCACTAATCTTTTTCTTTTTAGGGAAAATTATTTTTTATTACTTTTAGTTTTGTAAATATATTCTTTATTTAATTATTCCTATAAGTTATAAAAATAATGATAAATAGCAATTTTATTTCTATTCAAATCAAAATTATGGATCGGTCCTGTAATTTTAAGAATTATAGTAATTTTAGTATTTTTCGATTAATTTGATTGAAAAATTATGTATCATCTGTCATGTCAGCACTTAAATTGGAGCTTTCGATAGAGTTGATAATATGACAATGCCAAAAAAATTTTAATAAATGACTTGCCAAAAAAAAAAAAATTAAATAGTAAATACATATATATATGTAGTAACAGTGGAGGCTAATAATTAATATGTTGATCATAAGTTGCCAGCATGCAGGTGCAAATTAATGGTTGTGTGATGAGATATGAGAAAAAGGCCTCTTTTACAAGCTGAGAAATTATTGCTCTTAATTCTTCCCACGTATATATATATATATATATATATATATATATATTTCTAACTCAACCGTGCGTACGTGACTGACTGCTCAGGGAGAGGAAAGGACAGCCACATATAATTAAGTACACTTCATTTCAAATTTTTTTTTTTTTTTTTTGCAGATTTTCTTTTTTTTCTTTGGACATGAATTTATTTGCACAACTACTGGAGAACCTTTCTCTCACGGACTTCTCGAGTTTGGTGATGTTAAGTGTTGGAAAACCCTTCAAACTGCCTCATCCTCGTGCTCATGCTCATGCTCATGCACCCAATTCCATCTCATATATATTTATTTATCAAATTAATAATACATTGGTTGAATTGAGGTATTGGTATTGAAATTGAATTTTTGTAATTTATTTAATGTTATTTATACAAATAATAATATGTATAATTTACAACATTATATATCCTAATTGGTCACATGATTAATTAAAAAAAATCATTGTAGTAATAAATGAAATGAAATTAGATAGGTAGGTAGAGATTGAATAAGAAAATGATGCATGATGGATTGAGTAGTACAGAAAAAGATGAAGGAAGCATGCAGAGGAGTGAGGTCAACTCTCCAATTAAGGGGTAGGTTCCTTAGGAATATGTGTGTGTGTCCCTATGAATGCGGATCTAGCATCATTTCAGAATGAGGATGTCTGTCGTCTTATGATTTTCTCCTCCTATTTTTAATTCATACATATATCCCAATTCCCAATTCCAAATTCCAACAATTTACTACACGCATCCCCCTGCACCATTTCTCTTAATTCATATCATTATTACCATCATGCATGCATGCCCATCATATATATGTACATACATTTGCTGCATGCATGGAATAATACATTGAACAAGCTAGCTTAATTAATTACCAACTCTTATATATTGTATTGGTAGGCAGGTGTATATATTCCATTGTACGTCAACATTGTTTTTTTAATACTACAAAACTAGAAAATTAAAATGGCATGCAGATTTTAATTAATTATCGCTCATCACTTGCATGGAATATTTATACATATATATTAGACCCCACAAATACAAATACATTCATTTTATTTTTCCAATTCTTTGGGCGTTATTTTTTTGCCTATTTTATTACCTTCCAATTACAATTTTTACTACCCTCATCAACTTTAATTACATTGGGAGACATGAATTGATATAGTGTTTGTTTAATTACTGTAATTGATGCATCAATATTTGGGAGAGAGTAGTCCCAGAAAGTGTCCAAAAACTGGGCAATCCCTATCTTCTAGAGATAAGAAAAGTGGTGGGGGGTGAGAGTGAGACAGACAATTACTCCATCTCCAGTCTCCAAACCAATTTTCTTTGTCTTTTTCAATGTGGACCGCATATTTTGCTGATTCTGTTCAGTAAAACTTTCACTTGCATTATCATATCATATCATATGTTGGATGTTTGATTTTACTTAGTAGTAGATAGAGATGATCGACCTCTGCATTTTTTACTACTATATACGTTAAATTTCAGCAAAAAGAGGTGTCAACTTTGACTCATTTCCACATCTTCCCAATTCTGTCCTTTTTATTACATCTATTGTTTTCCAAACTTTGCCTTTTTCTTTTCTTTTTTTTTTTACCCAAATTCTATTTTTCTGGTTAAAATAATCAATTATTCAAACGCTACCTAATTGTTTTCTTGTTTGAACAATTGATTTGATAACTCGGAAAAATCAGGTGTTGAGTTAATAATTCTAGTACTTATATACGATGTTTTGTTCAACTTTTGTAATTTTTTTTTCAGGCATGTTATATATAAGAGAGTTTGGAGAATTTATAAAATGTACTCAAGGTGTTTGATCAATCTAGAAAAAGACTTTATACAATTAAAATATAAAATGTAAAGATCTTATTGTTGCTAAAGATAACACACACTACCTAGTTGTGTCCTAACATAAGCTTGAGACAAGAGTTTGATTCTCTTATTTAAGGTAATATCACTATACACTTGTTGCTTATGGCTCAACAACAATTGTCTTTCATTTGAATGGACACATCATTTCATACAAATGACATGTCATTTTATTAAAATGAACGTATTATTTTACTTGAAAGATACAATGCTACCATAATAAGTATATCATTTCAATCAAGGAACACACCGTTTGATAAATGACACATATTCAGCTGATTAGACACGGGGGTGGATGATAATTTGGTACCATACGTCAATCATCATTCAAATATCATCAACTTATCATGTGAACGTGATATGTCATAACCAATCACTTATTATGGTTAATTAATCTAATCAAAATAAATATTTTTATTAAATTTTATACTTTAATTTCTCAGTCACCCTTTTAAACACTTAATTGTAAATTCCTTTTTAATAAAGTAACTAACACTTGCTATTTAATTATATTAAAACTTTTAACATTTTTTCTTCAATTTTGTTGCCAATCACAAAGCTATTGTCAGTAATATTTTAGAATTTTATTTTATTCAAGTGCCAATATAAGAGTTTATATATTTTTAAAATAAATTTTAAATATTTTATAAACTCCAAAAGTATTTATAAACTCCACGGAAAGGTGCAGTAGAAAAAAAATACAAAAAAAAAAAGAGAATTAAGAAAAGATTTTATAATGTAATGAAAGACTTTTGGTTTTAAATTAAAAGAATGATGAGGGAGTTTCTTTATCAATTGTATTATATATACATAATAGTACTAATTTTGTATTAATTTTTGGGACAATCATACAAATGCATAGTGGCAAAAGAATATTATTGAAAGAAGATAGTATAATAATATATATTTTAATCACGTCAAAGGTACATATTGTCGGATTTTCGTGGCATTATATGACCCACGAACGGTTACATTTTACCTATCTCTTTATTACATCTTAATTAGGATTATCATATATAAACCATACCATTAATTAGGTCCATTTTCTCTTATAATAATAATTAAAATCCATATTTTTTAGTTAAGTTTCAATAATTAACAATCACTAATATATATCCCAATTATTTTATGTGTATAATTTGCTAGAATATTCTTTATCTTCATATATATATAAAATTAATGACCCGATTTTTCGGATCCTAATCAAGCTAGTGGTCCCCATACCGATCCAGTCCAAATCCGTGGCGGGCCCGACAATGGACTATTGTCGTAGCTCAAATTTCCAATTTTCACATTGACATTTATAAATCATGGACTTGGACACAACTTCAAATGGGCATTAAAAACTAATTAAGGTAATTAATATGGATGAAGAGTCAAAATGATGAAGACCTACACAAATCTTCCGCCTCCAATTTCTCCTCCTTTTTATGAGTTGTCAATCTCATATTTTTAGTCAAACTAGTCAACCATACCATGCATTCATATTTTAATTATTTTAATTAATTACCATATATATATATATATATGATATTATAACTAAAGAAACTAGACCGGAATTTCATATATACCCATGATTTTTAAAGGGTGTTTGCAAGGATCTAAATAAGCACTTATTCTTTCTACGACTTATTCTCATAAAATAAAGTCAAATCTATTGCAAACACGATTTAGTGGATTTCATATAATTGCAAAATTTTTTAGGGTTTGCCATTTGGCAACTATGTAGGTTTTTTTTATTAACATTCGCATATATAACCAGAAAGAACATAACTATAAAGTCAAGAATAAATCACCAACACATCATTAATAATTGATTCCTGTTGGATATTGGGTCGGTGAATAGATCTGTGACCCAATATACATACATATTTGAGATAGAATTTGAGTTTTCTAAATACATATTGGGATATGGACTACGTTTATGTACACCTATAAATAGAGTACATGATTGTGATCAAATTACAATGCAGAAACACTAATTAATGTGATACAAAATGAGTTGATCACAATACTCACTCCAACTCTCTCCCCCTTTTATTTCTACGTTCTTCCTTGGAGCATCACCATAGACTCTTTGAATTTGAGATGTGTAAATGAGTGGATTACTCCAGTAGTGATCCACCAAGACGAGTAAGGTACATTCGTGGTGTGCACAAGATTTGAAGTAAGATTCAACGTGGGTAGATCTTGAAAATATTTTTCGTGGGGTGATCTTGAATCAACGAAAAAAATAATATGCTCGTAACATATAAGGCACAGATTTGAAGATGAGGTTGATCCGTATGCGTGAATCAACATACCTTCACTGTTTAAGGTTAATTTGATCCACAATGATGTGCTTATATAATTAACATCTGTATGCACATAATTATTCAATTGTACGTAAGATTTATTAATGAGATGATATGTGAATTATGAATTATTATTTTCCAATAATTCTAGATCAAAAATTATTCATAAGATTATTATTATTATTTTTTTTATAATAGTATAGATAAGTATATTTAGTAATCCTAAAATAATATAAGAGAAATAAAATTGGGCGGGCTCGAATATAATTCTCTGTTATGGGGATAAGAAAATGTAACTGGAAGTACAAAGCCTAAGCCCAAATACGGCCTCAGGCCCGTTGCCCAAATATGGATATCATTATCCAATTAAACGTTGTCGTATTCAGGAAGTGGCGTGAGGCCACATTCCCAGACAACTAAAACCCCACTGGTCACTGTCTAAGAAGTCATTTGTTCAACACCGTCCAATCAAATAATAAGGTGAGCTATACGCGCAAGCACGGAGGGCGGAAATACATGGTCACCAAAATGCGTGTCGGGAGATGCAAACTATTAGTAGAACAAAGCTTTTTGCCTTCAGAGGCTCTCCATTTCTAACGGATTTTTACGCACTAATGACATTATTTTTTTTTCCTGTGGAACAAAGCAGAGAAAGAAAGAGAGAGAGAGAGAGAGAGAGAGAGAGAGATTGTATAAAATTAATAAAATATGATTGTGATGATACGCACATAGAGATACAGTCTTGTGGATAATTTACAGAGAAGAAGCGAAAGGGCGAGAGTGGCCGTTTATATTAACGACCACACCCATCAGCACCACCCCACCCCCCATCTGGTACCAATTCTTGCCGAACCCAGAAGAGGAAACGAAGCATCAGATGGAATATTCAAACCCGTTCGTTTTTCTTTTGTCAGTTTCTGAGAAAGAGGAAAATTGGTGAATTGTACCTACAATTTTTTCTTTACTTGATCAATCGGTGGTGTTTTGAGGTAATGATTTGGTGTTCTTATATTTTTGTTGAAGCTATTTGGAATCTTGGCCATTCATTTGTTTGTTGTTGTTTCGGGTAACTGCGTATTTATTTAAGATGGTATCCTGATTGAGAGAGATGCCGCAGCACTTCTTCAAGACAATCCGTAGTTTGAAGATGACAGATGGGTGCAATGGCACCCAAGTGTACGCCGTTAATCCCACCGCCGGTGGGGGTGGAGCGGCAGCTTCCGGCGGTTCGGGGGATAAATTCTTGCAACATTTGCAAGATCAATTAAGGGCTAATTTGGTTATGTCAAAATCTCATTACCAGAGTCTCTCTCAGATGAATAATGTGATTCCAAGTGTTTTGACTGACGCCAGTGCTCTTTTTGGGCTTCCGCAGACGGATCTCATTGAGCCTCAGATTGAGCCTTATCTTAAGTTTGTTGATTTTGTGGATGTTTTAGCTGATGTTTATAGGAGACTTGAGAACTGCCAACAATTTGAAAAATCAGCGGTGTATATGGAACAATGTGCGATTTTTAGGGGGTTGACTGATCCAAAATTATATAGGAAATGTCTACAGTTGGCTAGGCAACATGCTTTTGACGTGCATTCTAAGGTAGTACTTTCAGCTTGGCTGAGGTTTGAAAGGAGGGATGATGAGTTGTTTGGGGTGTCTGCGATGGATTGTAGTGGATTGAGCCCTGAGTGCCCAAAGTGTTCACTGGTATCAGGGTATAATCCTGAGTCCGCAACTGATCCTTGTTTATGCCCCCGAAATTTGGAAGGGGATGAAGATATGGAACCCAAGTTAGAAGGTCAAGAATGCTCCACTTCATTTAGTGAGGGTGATGAAGATGGTGATGATTATGATATTTGGTTTTGCATTGGAGATGATGAGGTTAAATGCAATAGGTTTAAAATTGCCTCTCTTTCCAGGCCGTTCAAAGCAATGTTGTATGGTAGTTTTACAGAATCACGGAGGGACAGAATATATTTTGCACAAAATGGAATTTCTGCAAAGGCAATGAAGGCAGGATCCAAATGTTGTTTTTGAGCTCCTGGTGTTGGCTAATAGGTTCTGCTGTGATGAGTTGAAATCTGCCTGTGATGTATATTTAGCATCTCTGGTTGACGATATGGAAAGTGCCGCTCTGCTCATTGAATATGGGTTGCAGGAGACTGCGTATCTTTTGACAGCAGCTTGTTTGCAGGTATTTCTGAGAGAAATCCCCTGTTCAATGCGTAATCCAAATGTGTTGAAACTCTTCTGCAGTTCAGATGTTAGAGAAAAATTAGCGCTAGTGGGGCATGCTTCTTTTTTGTTGTACAGTTTTTTAAGTCATGCAGCTATGGAAGAAGACATGAAATCAAATACAACAGTTATGCTTTTGGAAAGGATGGTAGAATGTGCTAGTTTGAATTGGCAAAAACAACTTGCATTCCACCAGTTGGGCTGCGTGATGCTTGAAAGAAAGGAATATAAGGATGCTCAGAAATGGTTTGAGACAGCTGTCCAGGAGGGTCATGCTTATTCTCTAGTCGGTGTAGCAAGAGCCAAATATAAGCGTGGTCACAAGTACAACGCATACAAATTGATGGACTCCCTTATTGCTGACAATAGGCCCTGCGGATGGATGTATCAAGAACGATCTCTGTATTGTAGTGGGAAAGAAAAAATCGCGGATCTGAATACAGCTACAGAAATGGACCCAACTCTTTCTTACCCTTACAAGTATAGGGCTGTCGCAATGTTGGAAGAGGACAAAATTGGTCCTGCAATATCTGAGATTAACAAGATAATAGGTTTCAAGGTCTCTCCTGATTGCCTTGAGCTACGTGCTTGGTTCTTGATTTCCCTGCAGGATTACGAAGGAGCTCTGAGAGATGTCAGAGCACTTCTAACTTTGGATCCTCAATATATGATGTTTCATGGGAAGTTGCATGGCGAACAGTTGGTAGAGCTTTTATGTCGTCATGTTCCTCAGTGCAGCCAAGCTGATTGTTGGATGCAACTGTATGATCGGTGGTCCTCGGTTGATGATATTGGATCTCTAGCGGTTGTACACCATATGTTGGCTAATGATCCTGGGAAGAGTCTTTTACGGTTTCGGCAATCCCTCCTCCTCCTACGGTAAGCCCAGGTGCTATGAGCTATCCATCTATCTAGGCCATCTATAAAAGTGTGAATAAGTCTAGATGTTGTTTGTTTCTTACTTCTATGTGAAGATTACAGTGACTTTGTTAAAGCTAACATGCACATGAATTGACATTATAATGATGTAAAATCACATAGACCTTGTGATTGTAACATATTTATCTCAAGTAGAAGCAGCTAATATTCTAATTCGTCAGACTCCAACAAATTTACTGAATGCTTCAGAGCTAAAGAATACCTTATAAGTTCAGTGCGTGTACTGTCCTAGCAAGTAGATAGAGGAAATTGAAGTTTTGTGATAATTTGCTTCCTAGATTGGCTATTTGTGTCCTTTCTATATTAAGTTTCCCTGGCATTACATTCTTGGGTTTGATGATGTACAATTTAGGAGACTCAAAAGTTTTCCATTATTTCTTTACTAGTTTGTCTGAGAGAGCAACTCTTTGTGTTGGTACAGATTAAATTGCCACAAGGCTGCTATGAGAAGTCTCCGAATGGCTCGAAATCATGCAGCCTCTAAGCATGAAAGACTTGTCTATGATGGCTGGGTTTTATATGACACGGGTTATCGAGAAGAAGCAATAGCAAAAGCTGAAGAATCCATCTCAATCCAGAGATCATTTGAAGCATATTTCCTAAAAGCATATATTTTGTCTGAAACGACGACGGACACTGAATCTTCATTCTATGTTATCCAGCTTCTTGAAGAAGCTCTTAGGTGCCCATCTGATGGCCTTAGGAAAGGACAAGTAAGTGATTTTCTACCGCATTGTTATACTGGCATTTTTATCCAATCACACTGTTCATCTTTGTGGTTATGCAGGCTTTGAGTAATCTAGCAAGTATCTACATAGATGTGAATAAGCTAGACCAAGCAGTTGACTGCTACATGAATGCATTGAATATCAAACATACAAGAGCACATCAGGGGCTGGCACGTGTATACCATCTCCAGAATCAACGGAAAGCAGCATATGATGAGATGTCAAAGTTGATCGAGAAGGCCAGAGATAATGCATCAGCTTACGAGAAACGTTCAGAATACTGCGACCGTGAGATGGCCAAAAGTGATCTTAGAATGGCAACCCGACTAGATCCTCTAAGAGCATATCCATATCGATATCGAGCGGCTGGTAAGCTTAAGCTTCATGCAATTGTTAGTTCTTATCATTATTGCTTAATTCGGAAACATTACTGCATATGATTTGATACTTGTTTTCTGTTTGGGTGATTAAATTTCATGTGTATTTGATATAATAAGCATATAATGTAATCTTGAGTTGTTTGTTGTATGAACTCGTCGTTTTGGTTCCCCGGGGTGGGCAGGGGTTGATTGAGATTAGTTGCCCCCTTAGGAAATTACTGTAAGTTACAGTATCGCCTATCCCATAGTCAGTAATTCAGTCATCATATCCCAACCCTTTTTTCCTGTGCCATCAATGGTCTTCTTGGGTTAATTGGAACTTCCCTGCCCCTACCCTCCCAGCACACGGATACAGTTGTTGACTGTGTTTACCTTTTGTCTTGAGCACCATTTCTCCCTCTAGTTCACGAATCGAATTGTGTGAAGCACATTCGTTTTCAAACAAAAGGAAGCAAGAAGATGAATCTGGACTAGGCATAGCCGGCTGTATGCGAGTTTAAAACTTATTGTTTTAAAGTCATTTATTCCATTTTTGCTAGGTCTTCAACCCTTGAGGTCAAGATAGATCCAACACTTCTTAGTTAATTGAGCCGAAAGGGCATTTTACGAATACTTAAATATTGTTTGTTTATGCATGAAGGTTGTTGGGAGATGCATCATGTACTACTATTTGTTCTCTTGGTAGGCTCTCTGTTTGATATTTTAGGAGATATCTACAAAAGAAAGGCTCAATTACTGCTTATTATGTCCTTTGTACTGACAATCCATGCATTTTATAATGCGTTGCAGTTCTGATGGATGACCATAAGGAAGCCGAAGCAATTGCAGAACTCACAAGAGCAATAGATTTCAAGTTGGATCTGCAGCTGATTCATCTTCGAGCAACATTCTATGATTCAACGGGTGATTATCTTTCAGCCATCAAAGACTGTGAGGCTGCCCTTTGCCTTGATCCCGGACACGCAGATACCCTCGAACTTTATCAAAAAGCGAAAGAACGGGCCAACGAACAACAACCAAACTGAGAAGGAGCTATAGTTTTATGTTTTTGTTTGTTTAGATACCGCCTGGCTATTCCATTTGGCGAAAGAGGAATTAGGAGAAAACTTGCTCTATGTATACTTTTTTTTAGTATTAGTAAATTGGTGAGCTCGTGTAGTGAAATTCACCAGAAAATGATCCTCCTATGAGGTGCAATGTGTTTATTTTCACATGTCATATGTGAATTTGTGCATGAAAATGCAGCCTGTGGTCAATGACTCAATGACCATTAGAGATTTTTATACAGTGATGTTCATTTTAAAAGTGCTCATTCCTCTTTGTTTTTAGACTTCAGCTTTCTCAAACTTGTGTTCTGTGTTTTTGCTTTTGTCTTTTTTTTTTTTCCCGCATGCACCCAATTAAGCACGCATTCAAATTCGAAGACAAGATCTTCCTTGGGAAATATTGAGCCCAAATCATTGGACTGTTAGTCATGAAACTCATGTTGTGTGTATGGTTAATGAAGCAGTCCTGTATGGGGCTAGGCATACTCTAGATAAGCCCGATTTGTTGCCCAAAATAGTAGTAGCCCAAACTGAGTCCACAAAAATGTACATCTAACTTCACACACACGTGCGAGATTTTTAAAAGAGTTTAGGGTTTTTAGAAGTCGGTGGATGGGGCAGGTTGGGCAGCGCACAGCGACTTGCCCGTTGCTTTTGGTTCAGTATTAAACTACCCTCCTCAAACCCTTCCTCCCGCTTCTTCTTTCCATTCGAAATCCATCTCCTTCTCTCTCCTCTACAGGCGTTTTTCTTTTCTTCACACCCCACCATTTGTATCTATTTATATACAGTATAAGTGTGTGCAAAAGAAGGAATCGCTTTTCTGATTGAAAAGTTCACCGGAGCAAGTGTTAGAAGAGAAGGAGAAGCACACAGCCCTAGCTCCTTCACTTGAAATCCAAGTGATTTTTGGTTTGCTCTTTGCTCGAGGTAGTGCTTCGTTTTCTGCTTTTTATTTTGTGGTTTATTGACTTTAGATCTATTAGTAATCCAGTCTTTTAGTTAATTTGTTATATGTGTATTCAGGTGTCCGTAATTTGGTATTGAAGTTTATTTATCTATTGATTTCCGTTTTAGTGTTATTGAGATGGTGTTTTAAGTTGTTTACTGGCTCATATCTTGTAGACTTTGTTCATCCATGCGTTCAATTGAAATCCATGGTTTAAGCTCTACTTATGCTTAAGAATTAGTACTGCTTAAGAGAGAGAGATTTCTGTAACTAATTAATTATGACTTAAGAAGAAACGATTGTCTGATGGGTAAAGCAATTTGGCCTCTTATCTCTGGTTTTGTTTGATTCATGAATATAATTTTAGTGTAAGGGCTGGAGTTTGACAATAGCAGCATTGCCCTTTGACTCGGTCAATTTTGGGCGTGAGTTTGCTGTGATGGGCCTTCGCCATGCATTTTATCCAATCAAAATTTTCTTTTAGAATTTTCAGAATCCTCTCCTCTATATTACATCATGCAGTGATTTAGCCTTTGTAATATCCTTGTAGATTTGATTATCCTTCATGCTTCTTGTTTGTACGGAAAATGGCATTGGAGATTACCCAGTATCTATTGTCTGCTCAATCACCAGATGCAAAAGTTCGAAACGAGGCAGAGACTACTCTCAGTCAGTTCCGTGACCAAAACTTGTCAGGATTTCTGCTGTCACTATCAGTTGAACTCGCAAATGATAGCAAACCAACTGAGTCTCGTAGACTTGCTGGAATCATCCTCAAGAACTCCTTGGATGCTAAAGAGGCTGCAAGAAAGGACCATCTTGTCCGGCAATGGGTAGCAATTGACATTTCTTTTAAGTCTCAGATAAAACACTCTCTTTTAAGCACTCTTGGGTCTTCTGTCCGGGAAGCAAGCCACACTGCTGCCCAAGTAGTTGCTAAGATAGCTTCAATAGAAGTTCCCCGGAAAGAATGGCCTGAACTCGTAGGATTGTTACTTTCCAACATGACTCAGCCAGATAGCCCTGCATCCCTGAAACAGGCTACCCTGGAAACACTTGGTTATGTATGCGAGGAGATATCTAATGAAGATCTTGTGCAAGATGAAGTAAATGCTGTGCTAACTGCGGTTGTTCAAGGAATGAATGTCACCGAGCAAAACTCTGAGGTCCGACTTGCTGCAACTAGGGCTCTGTATAATGCCCTTGATTTTGCGCGGACCAACTTTGATAATGAGATGGAGAGGAACTATATAATGAAGGTGATTTGTGATGCTGCGCTGGCAAAAGAGACAGAGATCAGACAGGCTGCATTTGAATGCCTAGTTTCCATTGCATCAACATACTATGAGGTACTTGAACCCTACATGCCAAGGATCTTTGAGCTTACCTCTAACGCAGTGAAAGGAGATGAGGAAGCTGTTGCCCTTCAAGCAGTAGAGTTTTGGAGCTCTATTTGTGATGAAGAATTGGAGATTCAAGACTACGAGGTCCCTGAGAGTGGGGATTCTAGTGCACCACACTCTCACTTTATTCAGAAGGCTCTACCAACTTTAGTCCCTATGCTGCTAGAAACTCTACTTAAACAGGATGAGGAGCAAGACCAGGAGGATGGAATTTGGAATCTAGCCATGGCTGGGGGCACATGTCTTGGTCTTGTTGCTAGGACTGTGGGCGATGCTATTGTTCCTCTTGTGATGCCTTTTGTAGAGATCAACATATCAAAGACTGACTGGCGATCTCGGGAGGCAGCGACATATGCATTTGGCTCAATCCTTGAAGGGCCGAGCATTGAGAAATTATCACCTATGGTAAATGCTGGCTTGGAGTTTTTGCTCAATGCAATGCATGATGAAAATAGCCATGTGAAAGACACTACTGCATGGACTCTTAGTCGCATCTTTGAGTTACTCCACTCACCAGCTACTGGTTTCTCTGTGATTAACCCCGGTAACCTTCAAAGGATCTTGGGTGTCTTGTTGGAGAGTGTAAAAGATGCTCCACATGTGGCAGAGAAGGTTTGTGGAGCTATATATTTTCTTGCTCAGGGATATGAGGATGCTGGGCCAAGCTCTTCCCTGCTCACCCCTTACCTTCCAGATATCTTGAACAGCTTGATTACGACAGCTGATCGTTCAGATGGCAGTTACTCTAAGTTGAGGTCTTCTGCATATGAAACCTTGAATGAGGTTGTTAGGTGTTCGAACCTCTCAGAGACGTCTCACATAATTTCCAAACTTCTGCCTGCCATCATGTCTAAGTTGGAACAAACTTTAAATCTTCAAATTGTATCATCCGATGACAGGGAAAAGCAAGGGGATTTGCAAGCCTCTCTGTGTGGTGTTCTTCAGGTTTTGATCCAAAAACTAAGCAGTGCTGATGAAACTAAGCCTTTAATATTGCAAATGGCTGATCAGATCATTCTGCTTTTCCTGAATGTTTTTGCCTGCCGTAGTTCTACTGTCCATGAAGAAGCTATGCTTGCTATTGGTGCACTGGCATATGCAGTTGGACCAGAATTTGGGAAGTACATGCAAGAGTTCTATAAGTATCTAGAGATGGGTTTGCAGAATTTTGAGGAATATCAGGTTTGTTCCATTTCAGTTGGGGTAGTTGGTGACATTTGTCGTGCGTTGGATGATAAGATCCTGCCATATTGTGATGGGATCATGACTCTTCTTCTCAAGGATCTCTCCAGTGGTGAACTGCACCGCTCAGTTAAACCTCCCATTTTCTCCTGCTTTGGGGACATTGCCCTTGCAATTGGCGAACACTTTGAGAAGTACATCAGTTATGCTTTGCCGATGATGCAAAGTGCTTCAGAAGTGTGTGCGCAGATGGACAACAGTGATGAGGAGATGATGGACTATGGCAACCTGCTTAGGCGCAGTATTTTTGAGGCTTATTCTGGAATTCTTCAGGGATTCAAGAATTCCAAGCCTGATCTGATGCTACCCCATGCTTCTCATCTTGTGCAGTTCCTGGAATTGGTTGCCAAAGACAAGCAGAGGTATATTAAAAATGCATCAGTTATTTGTATATTTCTTTTCTATGATTTTGCTCAGCGCTCTGATGTGTTTCTTATTGTGCTTTTCAGGGACGAGAGTGTAACTAAGGCAGCAGTTGCTGTTCTTGGTGACCTGGCAGATGCACTTGGTTCAAACATAAAGGTTTTGTTTAAGGATAGTTCGTTCTGCATGGAGTTATTACGTGAGTGCCTTCAGTCGGATGATGACCAGCTGAAAGAAACAGCAACATGGACCCAGGGGATGATTGGGCGTGCATTTTCTGTCAGTGGCTGAGCATTGTTCTCAGCTGCTTCTCTATGTTCATGGTGTTGTCCTCTTTTCATTTTTTTTTCGGCGAAGTAATAGTGTAATCAGGTTCCCACAAAGATGTGGGTCGAGGTCTTGTATGCTCAAATTTTGTGTAATGTCGGTGAACAGACAGAAATGATGAAATTCTTTTCATTGATCTTCTAATTATGATATTTTGCCACTCGTTTATTCATTTACTGCCACAATGTTTCATTGGCCTGTTATTGCCAGTTAGTATTATTCATTCATGCAGGGGCATTAATTTGCCTTACAGGGCCACATCATTCTTGTATGGAAACTACAGATTCTATTATTCACTGTCTACCTAGATTATTATGCTCTTCTTCTTTATCTTTCTTAGTTGTCATAGTTTTATATTGTGCTTGGCATGGTAATGACACTAGTTTGGCAGCCGCTAGTTTCCATTCGTGGCTTTTATCACGTTCCTTGCACTATCAAGGAGCCGCCCGTCGGTACCCATGTCCAATGCCATGGATGCGTTCAAGATTTGGACTGTCTCACAGACTTGGACAATACCATCCAGGTTTTTGTGGGCTTTGTTTAATACGATGACTAAAACTGTGTGAAGTATGAAAGTTCTTGTTTAATTCAAGTGGAAAGTCAAGAGAATTTGAGGGAAGTTACTGAGCAAAGTGTTTGTTTCACTTGTTGAATGTGAATTTATGCATGAAATAGCAGCCTGTGATATTGATTTTATGCGTGGCCATTCCTCCCTGCTTTCAGGCACTACATTCTGTGTGTAATCTGTATATGGTACCGCTACTACTTTGTACTCTATTGGGCTGCTTATATTTCCTAGCGGGCCTTAGAGGGTGTATAGCAACCCAACTCTATTGGGCCTAAGGCCTACTCAAGAATATAATTAATAGATCCGAAACAGAGTCCATAAGGTACATTTAACGAGCACATTTTGGGTCCCACAATACACACGACGGACCACACGTGCGACATTTTAAGAAGAGTTAGGGTTTTCAAAAGCCAGTGAACAGGGCAGGCAGGGGCAGCCCCAAACGACTTGCCCGTTAATTTTGGTTCTGTATTCAACTGCCCCCCTCAAACCCTTCCTCCCGCTTCTTCTTTCCATTCGAAATCCCTCTCTCTCTCTCTCTCTCTCTCTCCTCTACACGCATTCTATTGTTCTCACACCCCAGCATTTGTCTCTATTTATATACAGTCAGGTGTATGCCAAGGAGGACTCACTTTTCTGATCGAACAGTTGATCAGAGCAAGTGTTAGAAGAGAGATACAGAGGAGGAAGACAAAGCCCTACCTACTTCAACTGAAATCAAAGTGATTTCTGATTTTCTCTTTGATCGAGGTAGTCCTTTTTTTTTCTGTGTTTTGTTTTATTAACAATAGATCTATCAATAATACAGTATTTGAGTTAATTTTGTTATATGTTTTCCAGATACCGGTGTACTTTGTTCCGAAGTTGATTTATCCATCGATTGTTGTTTTAGTGTAATTGAGATAATGATGTTTTAAGTTGTTTACTGTCTTGTATGTTTAGATTTTGTTTCATACCTGGGTTAAAATTAAAGTCCATGGTGTAAGGCTTTAAGACTTAGAGATTTCCGTTGCTATCTACTGATAATTAAGAAGAAATGATTGTCTGATGAGTAAAGCAATTTGGCCTCTTCTCTTGTGTTTTGTTTGATTCATGAATGTAGTTTGAACAACAACATTGAACGGCCTGGATTTTGTTAATAGCAATATCATCCTCTGAAACGCTCAATTTTTGGCATGAGTTGCTGTGACAGGCCTTTGCCACACATTGTCCCTGACATTTCTTCAATAAGTTTTTGCTTTACATTTTTCATAAATCAAGCATCTATATTACACTATGCAGTAATTCTTCATGTGTTAGTATCTTTGTATAGTTGATTATCCTTAATGCTTCTTGTTTGTAGACATAATGGCACTGGAAATTACCCAGTATCTATTGTCTGCTCAATCACCCGATGCTAATATCCGAAATGAGGCAGAGACTACTCTCAGTCAGTTCCGGGACCAAAACTTGCCTGGATTTCTGCTGTCATTATCTGTTGAACTCGCAAATGATGGCAAACCGACTGAGTCTCGTAGACTTGCTGGTATCATCCTCAAGAACTCCTTGGATGCTAAAGAAGCTGCAACAAAGGACCAACTTGTCCAGCAATGGGTAGCTATCGAACTTTCTTTTAAATCCCAGATAAAAGTCTCTCTTTTAAACACTCTTGGCTCTTCAGTCCGGGAAGCGAGCCACACTGCTGCCCAGGTAGTTGCTAAGATAGCTTCAATAGAAGTTCCCCGGAAAGAATGGCCTGAACTCGTAGGATTGTTACTTGCCAACATGACTCAGCCAGATAGGCCTGCATCCCTGAAACAGGCTACCCTAGAAACACTTGGTTACGTATGCGAGGAGATATCTAATGAAGATCTTGTGCAAGATGAAGTAAATGCTGTTCTAACAGCTGTTGTTCAAGGAATGAATGTCACAGAGCAAAACTCTGAGGTCCGACTTGCTGCAACTAGGGCCCTGTATAATGCCCTTGATTTTGCACGGACCAACTTTGATAATGAGATGGAGAGGAACTATATAATGAAGGTGATTTGTGATGCTGCGCTGGCAAAAGAGACAGATATCAGACAGGCTGCATTTGAATGTCTAGTTTCCATTGCATCAACATACTATGAGGTACTTGAACCCTACATGCCAAGGATCTTTGAGCTTACCTCTAACGCAGTGAAAGGAGATGAAGAAGCTGTTGCCCTTCAAGCAGTAGAGTTTTGGAGCTCCATTTGTGATGAAGAATTGGAGATTCAAGACTACGAGGTTCCTGAGAGTGGGGATTCTAGTGCTCCACACTCTCACTTTATTCAGAAGGCTCTACCAACTTTAGTCCCTATGCTGCTAGAAACTCTACTTAAACAGGATGAGGAGCAAGATCAGGAGGATGGAATTTGGAATCTAGCCATGGCTGGGGGCACATGTCTTGGTCTTGTCGCTAGGACTGTTGGCGATGCTATTGTTCCTCTTGTAATGCCTTTTGTAGAAATCAACATATCAAAGACTGACTGGCGATCGCGGGAAGCAGCAACATATGCATTTGGCTCAATCCTTGAAGGACCGAGCATTGAGAAATTATCACCTATGGTAAATGCTGGGCTGGAGTTTTTGCTCAATGCAATGCATGATGAAAATAGCCATGTGAAAGACACTACTGCATGGACTCTTAGTCGTATCTTTGAGTTACTGCACTCACCAGCTACCGGTTTCTCTGTGATTACCCCTGGTAACCTTCAAAGGATCTTGGGTGTCTTGTTGGGGAGCATAAAAGACGCTCCACATGTGGCAGAGAAGGTCTGTGGAGCCATATATTTTCTTGCTCAGGGATATGAAGATGCTGGGCCGAGCTCTTCACTGCTCACCCCCTACCTTCCAGATATCTTGAACAGTTTGATTGCCACAGCTGAACGTACAGATGGCAGTGACTCTAAGTTGAGGTCTTCTGCATATGAAACCTTGAATGAGGTTGTTAGGTGTTCGAACCTTTCAGAGACATCTCAGATAATTTCCAAACTTCTGCCTGCCATCATGTCTAAGTTGGAACAAACGCTAAATCTTCAGATTTTATCATCCGATGACAGGGAAAAGCAAGGAGATTTGCAAGCCTCTCTTTGTGGTGTTCTTCAGGTTTTGATCCAAAAACTAAGCAGCGCTGATGAAACTAAGCCTATAATACTGCAAGTGGCTGATCAGATGATGCTGCTTTTCCTAAATGTATTTGCCTGCCGTAGTTCTACTGTCCATGAAGAAGCTATGCTTGCTATTGGTGCACTGGCGTATGCAGTTGGACCAGAATTTGGGAAGTACATGCAAGAGTTCTATAAGTATCTAGAGATGGGTTTGCAGAATTTTGAGGAATATCAGGTTTGTTCCATTTCAGTTGGGGTAGTTGGTGACATTTGCCGTGCGTTGGATGACAAGATCCTGCCATATTGTGATGGGATCATGACTCTTCTTCTCAAGGATCTCTCCAGTGGTGAACTGCACCGCTCAGTTAAACCTCCCATATTCTCCTGCTTTGGGGATATTGCCCTTGCAATTGGCGAACACTTTGAGAAGTACATTAGTTATGCTTTGCCAATGATGCAAAGCGCTTCAGAAGTGTGTGCGCAGATGGATAACAGTGATGAGGAGATGATGGACTATGGCAATCAGCTGAGGCGCAGCATTTTTGAGGCTTATTCTGGAATTCTTCAGGGATTCAAGAATTCCAAGCCTGATCTGATGCTACCCCATGCTCCTCATCTCCTGCAGTTCCTGGAACTGGTCGCCAAAGACAAGCAGAGGTTTATTGAAAATGCATCAGTTATTTTATTTATTCTTTCTTTTTCTTGTGATATTACTCAGTATTCTGATGTGCTTCTGCTTTTCAGGGACGAGAGTGTAACTAAGGCAGCAGTAGCCGTATTGGGTGATCTGGCAGATGCTCTTGGTTCAAACATAAAGGTTTTGGTCAAGAATAGTTCATTCTGCACAGAGTTATTAGGTGAGTGCCTTCAGTCTGATGATGACCAGCTGAAAGAAACAGCAACATGGACCCAAGGGATGATTGGGCGTGCATTTTCTGTCTGTGGCTGAGCATTGTCTCTCAGCTGCCACTCTCTGTCCATGGTGTTGTCCTCTTTTCCTTTGTTCTGACAAAGTCATTGTCTCATCCGGGTTCCAACAAAGATGTTGGTTGAAGTCACGTATGCTCAAGACTTGTGTACTGCTGGTGAAGATGCAGAAATGATGAAATTCTTTTCATTGTCTGCTAATTATGGCAAAATTTTGCTGCTCAATCATGTATGCATCTACAGCCACCATGTTTTGGTGGCCTACTACTGCCAATTAGTATTATTCATTCATGAAATGGTACTAGTTCTCTTTATGGACCCGGTCATTCTTGAGTGAAACTACAGACTGCACTACGTGATACACTTTCTTATAGTTTCACTGTCCGTACCGAGAATAACTATTCTCTTTTTGTTCATCTATCTTATTTTTTATTGAGTAGTCTGTGCTTGGCATTAGTGCAGCAGCTATAGAAAGATGGTTTTGCTATGAGCAAAACTGATGCATCGTTTACTGTTGGTATTGCATTTGTTCCATGGTCATATCTATACCCCAAAAGCCCATATATATATGTATATGTATATATATTCTGGTAATTACCAGAATGCTGTATATAATTTGAAACTTGGAGGGGGCATAGGACACTTACCAGTTAAAAACGGTTTCCCCAATTCAAATAAACACGGTTCCTTTTTATAAGAAAATATATATAAATGACGGAGCATATTGTAAGCTTAAATCTATGAAGATTCATCTGTATACAGAATCAGCTTTTCCTTACAGGAATACTTGTATGAACTTTACTCGTATATAAAGAGCTTCAATCCCTAACAGCAATTCAAATATCATATTTTTCAGAATATAAAGAGCTGTGTACTAAATTTTGGCAAAATCTGAAACTCTTCCGTTTCCGAAACCACCAGTAAAAGTTCTGGTATCCATCAGGATCGGGAAATAATGTGGGCGTAGAGCAACTCATTCCAAGTGTCGGGCACTCCAGGAAGACACCAATGCAGACAATCTGCAAATGTAGCAGGATCGGCTTTCTCCTCAGGTGTCAAAAGTTTGCCTTGCCGAATGGTGTAAACTGAGGTATGACCGTCCTTTCTGTACTCTGATAGGGTTGTGATATCAACCAGGGTCACCGGGGTATTTGTGGCTTTTATCACATTCCTTGTAATATGTAGGAGCCTCCTGTCGGTGCCCATGTCTAATGCCATGGATGTGTTCAAGATTGGGGTCGTTTCACGGGCACAGGCGACTCCGTCCAGGTCGTTCCAGTTTGAGCTCCTACACATTGTGGGCCATGTTTAAATTGATGTATATGGACCTTCTTGCTTAATGCAAGTGGAAAGTTACAAGAATTCGAGGGCAATTACTGTTGGTGAACTGGAGACATGCTGATGAAGAAGGCAGAGGTACGATTATGATCAGCATTGCTGATTAGCCAGTTGGCCCACGTTGTTAGAACTCTTTCATACGCTGTGGTACGTTCGATCTCATCGTATTCTGCTGATCCTTGTTCGAATGATCCCCGTCTGTTCATCAAATCCCAACCATCACAGTTACGTAAACTTGTGCGTAGTGTATACAAATACATACGTGGTATATACATACAAGACTTTAATGGTGTGACTGTTCATCCACCATATGTAGGTGTTGAAGACAAGAAAATCTGCTGACTTCCAATGGATTCCGTGCTTGGAAATGGATTCAGGCATTATAATTCGCTGTGAAATGCTGTGGTTTCTTGGATCGTCTGAATTTGACTCTACCAGAAAAGGCGCCCAGTAAAACTCAACTGTCGCATTATAGTCCTACATTGTATTCATCTAAACTTGCTCAAACAATATAAGTTATTGAAAACAAGTGCGAAAAATTCGAATTGTAAGAGCTTCTTTCCTGTGAAAAAACGAAAAATCTGTTCGTACAGCTAAAGATTCTGTCAGTTTGCAGCATATGAGTGGATGTATCGCACTTGCACCATAATTCATTTGATTCCATCGAATTTAATTTAGGTAAAAGTTTTCGGTAATTCTAATCCACCAAATGATAATCAATTTATTGCGTGATTGGTGGTGGACCTGGAAAGGCCCAGACCACAACCCATCAACCTCAAATCCTGACCTCAAATTTATGTAATTTGTGTGTGGGTCTACCATGTTCAGAAATCAATCCACCGACGGAACTGTAACTAACATCATGGAACAGAACACAACCACCACCGTACAAGTAAAGGAGATTGATTCCATTGAAGAAGTAAAAAACCTGAATAGAGAAAACCGAAAGTGGAGCTCCCATGTTCCAAGTTGCTCTGCCGGGAAGAATAGCAGACTGGAGCAAGCAAATCATGGACTCCCATTGATTCCGGTTCACTGAATCCCCCACAAACAAAAGCCTCTTCCCCCTCAGTTTCTCCAACAACACTCTTGCCTCAAACCTCATTCAACAAATACATTTACTACAACATTAGTTGTTTGTTCATTAAGGCTACCTGTAATTTATATATATGTAACAATTAATGAATAGATTGTTTGATAATGACAATACTTACTTGGGCAAAGAACAGTGACTGGGCTGCCATCTCCACTTCTGATACAGTGTATCTTCTCTTCCATTTCTAACACAAGTGACTTGAGCAGTCAAGAACCCACACTCTTCTTCTCTGTATAAAGGCCTGGTGATATTATCAAACACCCATTTCCCCTTTGACAAATCACAGCCCCTTAATGGCAATTCAATATCAGTCCCAGCTTCTTCATCCCTCTCAAAATCAAATGCTGCTGCTGATCTTGAAGCAGTTCCATTATTGATTGATTGGCCAAGAATAAGAAGATGAGGCCAGGTGAGAGTGAGAGTGAGTTTGGAGATAAAAGTTGCATCTTTGGTAAATACAAAAACACAAAAGAGAGAGAGTGAAATGAGTGTGATGATTAAAAGGGAAAGATTACGTTTTCTCTGCTCACTTTTCTTGTATTTGTACTTCATGGAGAGAGATTCTGTTTTTGGTATTTTGGGGGAGACTGGAGAAGAATCGAATAGATAGATAGCTAGATAGACAGGTAGCAGTGCACCTATTTATTGACAAAACTAAGTATGGTTGATAGTTACCTGGATTTACCACTTATCAGGGCAATAATGAGCTACTTCACTAATCTTAACTTCTTGGGCCATGTCTAATTAATGCCCTTACATCTCATTTTCTCTTCTCTCAGTTTTATAATTTAGAAGGTCATCAAGATCAGAAATGGAAGTTCTTAGTTTCTTGATATGAGCAACTTTCTTGTTATGTGAATTATCAATATAAAAAAAGAGACTTCTTGTGTGAGGCAATGAATACTAGTTTTGGTCCTTGGCCTTCTATTTTAATGCCATATGCAGTATCAAACGCATAGAGTAAGATAGTGTTGGTTTTGAGAACTTTTTATAAATTAGACAGACTTTTCATTTAGAAGTGAGGTGGAAGGTGTTTGATATCAGCAGATTTATGTGTACTTTTACTGCTTAATAAGAAAGGATGATGGTTGTGAAAGTTGGCGGAGAGCAGAGAAAGAAAACAAATGTTATGTGTTGTTGGTGCATCTTAGCAAGATAGTATGGTAGCATTTATTAGAGCAGGTGGTGTAATTATTATTACTATTAGTTATATACACACAGTCACAGTCGCACTCACACTCACACTCACATACACTATAAGTGACATTTGGGTTACTAAAAAGCTAAAATAGAGATTTGGTGGAGTGGTGAGACCTCTCACATATCAAATTGATATTTATTCAAAAAAAAAAAAATAAAGAGAGAGAGAGGGATGATTGTGGGAATTATTTTGTACCCCTTGCACCCTATTTTCAGCTTTGTAAAGATCAAAATTCTAAAAGTGAAATTGAAAAACAAAAGATGAAAAAAATATCATATTTTAATGTTATTGGGTTTATCATGTTTCTTATAGTGTGTACTAGATCTGATATTGCATATGCCATAAATTGATTAAGTAGGTACATGTCAAATGCTGGCCCTCCTTATTGGGAGGCTATCAAATGGCGCTTAGATACTTGCATGGTTCGGAAAAATTTTCTAAAAATTCTTGTTGGCTATATAGATTCAAATTACGCTAATGATAGCAATAGTAGAAAATCAACCACTTCATTCTTTGTATGGTACAACCGTGGGTTTGGTTTTGGTTGGGTGCGGTGCCTAGTGACCGTGTGCCCTATATTTGGATCTGGCTCTCTGAGCCTTTATCCACATTCTGATATCTTTGTGATTCTTTTATTCTTTTATCTCTCTGTGTATTTATTTGTATTTTTGGTCTGTAAAATTTATTAAGGAGTTTTGCATTCCATTGTTGTAATAGTTAATAGGCCATGGTTTATAAACAAGTACAACGAGGAGCCTTTTACACCCTACAAAAAATAATTCCACTATGTAGAATAATATCGACAATTTTTTCTATATATCCCAAAAATGGGATAAGAAAATAAGCAAAGCTCTCCCGATTTATACTCTAATTCCTCCACTGGACCACTGCATTTGCTTTTCAGCAGTTTGAGTGACATGTTTTTCTTTAACTAATCCAACAACAAACTCTCACCATTGGAATACCATTCCACTCCATCACCATTTCATTCTTCTTCTCACCTCCAAATCCAATCCTCACCCCATATTCACTCTTCACCATTTCTTTGGCCTCCACCACACTTGCTTCACTAAATTTCCACCCCTTCAACCCTACTCCAACCTCAAATTCACCACATTGCTTCTTCTCCTCCCATTTTCGATCCCACGTGCCCCAACGAACTAACGGTGCCACAAACAAACTTTCTAAGGCAATTCTTGCTTCTCCGAGGTGGGCCGGAAAATTGGACTCCATGGACTCTAACAAGGCTTGATAATGCGTAAAATTGTTGTCCAAGAATGTAGTGTAACTACAAGAACTTGAAATGTTGTGCCATGCATCTCCATCACCGTAGGTTATGATGCCCTTGACATGGTGTAGTGAATTGTTGGCCACACTTAGAAACTCCAAAACATCATTTCTATTCCTAATTCTTGCCATATGTGGAAGCCCCACATGGCAATTGAATGCATACCATGATTTCCTCCCATACTCTCCTTCCTTCATGTTCTTCATCATACTTTCTAAGTCTTGCAATCCCACTTCCTGTACTTCCATTTTTAGGCCATATGAATCTGCATGATCACATAATCTCCTCTTTGTCTCCTCAAATCCCCATCTGGAGGGGTTAGTTTCATCTTCTTCATTGAGCTTCACCGACGTTAATCTTATTTCCTTATGTTGATATTTGATGGCCTCCATAAAGGGTGCCCATTGAACCCCTTCTCCAATGTCGAAATCAATTAAGTGTATGATCTCAGCATCCCAAGGCATGGCTTCTAGGATGGCCAAAATGGCCACGAGATGAGCAAACTTCCCATAAGGGAACATCTGGTAGAATGCCATGAAGGCTGGATAGAAGTTCTTGGACGACTCTTGTTCAAGGTAATCTGGTTGCTTGTTCAGGTGTTGGAACATGTAGTACAAGACACGTTCTGTTGTTCCACCAACCGGATTCACTTTCTGGATTATGTGTCTAGAAATCACTTCTGCTAGCTCAGTTTCTTGATTATCCATCGCTTCAGCATAAGCCAAGAGGAGATGGATTAGGCAGAGTTGGTTGCCTGCTTCCATGCCTTCAGAGGGAAGAACTGGGGGTGGATGCATGTTTGTCTTGTCCATGAATGTTTCACATACTTCCATGGAACGATCATGATTCCATGAACAGAATCCATCATCACTTGGAAACTGCTGAGAACAATAACTTACTCCACTCTCTGCAGTTTCATTTACAGGTTGTGGGATGCTATTGACATCAGCAGCATTGAAAATGTAATCAAACTCATCAACATCCATAAAAGAATCATCTGCCGCAGAAATATCATGTATTGCAGAACTGGCATGTAATTCATCACCATGGACAGGAAATTCCATGCACTCATCATAGAAGATAGTTTCAAGATATTTCATGGAGGATGAGATTTCAGGGGAGTTCTCTGTAAAGGAAAACAAAGGAGACAATGTCTCTTCAGCTGCAGCATCATTGGAAAATGGATTAACATTGTTGAACAGTATCATTGAGGGTTGATAGATCTCACAAAGACTCATCTTTTGGAAACTTTTCAATTTGAAGCCAAGGGATGACATGAATATACGTCGGGCTCGATATATAAGGACCTCAAAAGGGCAGACAGCATTTGCAGCTAGGCCGAATTGGGGCATCTAACTTATTGGCAGTTTGTAAAGGAAGGTACTCTCAGCTTTAATGATTAAAAAATTTAAGGATAAAAGTTGTTGATCTTTTTCTTTTTTTACGTGTGTATATATATATATATGTATTCCTTAATTCGTATTAAACCTATCTGCATGAATTAGCCAAATTACAACATTAAAAAGTGAACTTATTTTTTGTCTTATCTAGAGAGATTGTTTTATCCCAGGCTGTGTTCTAAATAATAGATCGTTTTTCAAATCATTACCAGGCAAATTTGAATTCTTTGTTCCATGAAATGATAGGGTGCATTGTTCTGCATATGATTCAATGTGTCCAAAATACTGAAACCACAGCCATGTGTGGTAGTTTCTGGTTGTGACAAAACAAAAACCAACATTGCTTGAAGGACAGAGTAATTCGCTTTCAACCTTAATTTCATGGAAAATTTTGTAATAAGAAACTCTATCTTCAATCATACGCCAACATTATCATAATCATAGTTCTTTCTGTCCTCATTGAAAGCATAATCCGTCTTCATCTGACGCGTGTAATGCTAAAGAAGTATTTTACCTCATGATCAAGAACTGTGTCTTGTCCTCAACGAAGGTCCAATTTCTTTGAAGGTGATGCAGTATCCATTGAAAAGCCAGTTTTTGGAATGTTGAGGTTGGTTTATTTGTTGACTTGTTATACGAAATATTACCAGGAATAAGAATTCCTGAATCTAACTGCTTCACACACATGTAGAGATGACTTCAATCCTATGTAACATGTCTTAAGTCCAAAAGTCAAGTCATTTTATTTGCACAGGAGGAAACTAATCCTAGTATCCTTTGTCCTGGAAACATGAGAATCATATTTCTGGTGAGTTAAAGAACCTTAAAGAAAATACTGCAAGAAAACAGCAAGTCAAAAGGCTCCAGATTACTGAGACAACGCATTAAGATGGTTGAATTTAGATATATGAAAAACACAGTTCACACACTGCATGAAATTGCCTTCAAATGGATAAAGATGATGTCTTTTTAGGTGAAGAAAGATAATAGATAATATAGTGTACTTGATTCCATAAGATGAGGAGATCCCAATTTCTGGCCGTCAAGAAAGGGAATCAACCACAACAGGAGTCAATTCAGCAGTTAAAAAAAGAATCAGAATCTGTCCGTTTCTCTATAGAACATCAGATATGAAGCTCTCTTTACATCAACTGATCAATGTCCATACGAATTAAAATATGATGTCCCCAGATGCCATCAAAGGAAATATCTCGCAACAGTTCCCAGAAATTCATGCAAGTAGGATATATGGTTTTGGATGGTACAACCTCGTAAATAATGTTGGAGCATGTCACTGAAATTGTTTATAATACTGATAGATCATCAGGTAGGAAGGCTGGCTGTTGATAAGAAGGAATAATGTCACTATCTGCTCGAATATTTAATTCAAATCTGCAAATGCACGTCTCGTCAAATGACTGAAAAAGCCCCACGTTGTACAAGCAAACAACAAACACGACAGTCCCCATGTTTTAATATGTCACTACAAACTTGTTTTCTTCGCTTTGTGATCTGATTGGGCTCTTCATTAGAAAGACAGTGAGACAGTTTGGTTAATCACCATATTATAACCATAACAGTAACCTTAAACAACTGTTCATTTGATCACAACATCTCAAAAAGACTGAGACTGCTGAGCAAATATGTTTAATTCTCCAAATGAAGTTGTATGGGATTCTGCATCATTCACAAGATTCAAATAGATTCTGATAGAACGCCTGCCCGCATAGCCCAGATTTACATATCAAAGTGTCTTAAAATTTTGGTTCTAAATCTCATTTTACTAGACTTAAAAGGATACGTCATAAAGGGGTTCTGATTTTCATTTTAACGCTCAAAGTTTTACTGCTAAATTGTTCTTAATCCTGAGGGCTTGCACGAAACAAAGGGAATGAAGTAAATTAATTTCTTCTATTTGTCTTTTCTAAATGACTATAGTGAAGAAAGAATAACTGCAAGCTTCCCTATCATAAAAAGCTGCTTGGATAGGTAATCTTGGGAAGTTTTGTCTCCGAATATGATCTAACTCTATGGTGTTCTTTCACCATGAAGACGACCCTGGGACCCAAATGGACGGCTAATCTCCAGCCATCCGTTCACGTTGATTATGTACCTTGAAAGGCTTTTTAAAACTCTGTTAATCAAATAGAGACATAATGAAGTCGGTATTTCAACATCCAAGAAATTTTCAAGAAGGAAAGAGGACTTCTCAGGGAACTTTACCAGATTATATTTTGTATAATATACTACCAATAGAGTAGTCTTCGTCTCTGTTTTATTTTATTTTCTGTCAACATCTACTGCCAAGTTATAATATATATAAATGCGATACCTGTATCACCAAACAATACTCTGCTCTCACCTGCAAAGAACCCACCAGAACAGAATGCAGTCAGAGCTTCTTCTTCCCCCCATGTCAACCTTCAACTTCACATGCTCTGCTTTTAATCATAACACCTCTTACGATCAGGAAATGGATTTTTGTGGTATTGATGACTCTGATTTTTCCTGTTCATTCACCTCTCTTGAAGAGTGCTCTGCGATTTCTTCATCAAATTCATATGTACCAAACATGTTCCCAGATGAGTTTTTTGATCTTGAAACTTTGGTTGAAGATATTCAAATCTATCCAGCCATGGATGGGTTCGAGACTATTCCAACTGAAGAAATTGAGGATATCTGTGAGTGGATAAATGGGAATGATGCTGAAGGAAATGAATTGAGTCCTTGCCTTTCTTTAGAATCTGGCCAGAACTCCATAGTATCTCCTTTCATGGATGAGATGTCGCTACTATTGCCAGCCGATGAGATGCAAGTAGATGATCAATTGGCTCTCCTCCATCTAATGAGGGCTTATGGAGAAGCCATGGATAATGGAGAGAAGGAGTTAGTTGATGTGATTGTAAAATCAATAAACGAGAAAACAAATCCCCTCGGCAACACCATGGAACGTGTGGCATACAACCTATTCCAGTCCACAGAAAACCAAGGTGAATATCTAAGACAGGAGTCGAGCAAGAACTTTGTAGCTGCATTCAAGGTGTTATACCAGAGCATTCCAAACGGGAGGTTTGCTCATTTCACAGCTAACTCGGCAATCCTAGAATCTGTCCCAGATGAAGCAGCAATAATACAAATAGTAGACTTCGACATGGGAGAGGGGATTCAATGGCCTCCACTGATTGAGGCCCTGAGCAGGAAGCAAAAGGCCCTGAGGCTCACATCAGTAAAATCAGAAGAGGAATGCACCAGTTCCTGTTGGAACTTTGAGGATGCAAAGAAACGGCTTCTCGCACATGCAGGACAATATGGTGTAAAACTGCAAATAGAAGAAAAAAGCATTGAGGATTTTGCTTTTGAACTTATGAGAATGAAGAAAAGAGGACAAGGCCGAGAATGGCTGGTTTTCAACTGTATGGTGGGACTTCCACATATGGGAAGGAGAAGGTCAAGAAGCAGCGTAGCTCATTTTGTGAAAGTGGCCAGGGAATTGTTAGCGAATCTTAAAGGAATTCTGACATTTGGAGATGGAGAAGCAGGGGAGAGTCTGAACACTTGTTGCAGTTACACTTCATATTTTGACAATCTTATAAGACACTACCAAGCTATTTTTGAGTCATTGGAGGGAAGTTTCCCAGTTTATCTTGCAGAAGCAAGAACAGCCATGGAAAGTCTTTTTTTAGCACCATTAATGAGTCCAACTGGTTGGTCCATGGACTGGGAGGAGATGACAAAAGGTCGTGATCAGGCAGAAACCCAGTTGGAGGGCCGCAAGCTGAGCCAGGAGAGCTTGGCTGAAGCTAAGCAGATAGTGAATGAAAGAGAGAACTCATACAGGGTCACAATTGAGAGGCTGAGAGAGAACGAGATGGTCTTGAGATGGAAGGAGACACCACTAGTAAGAGTTTCCACGTGGGTGTGAAGACATTCGGAAACCAGCAGTGGCGGCCTCTAACATGTAAAGGCTTATGTTTCTGTAGGAAGTGCTTAACATAGTCTATTCTAGTTTTGTATGATTGGCAATGTCAGACATGATACACGAACATGTAAAGAGGGAGAGAACAATTGTTCATAATCTTGGCGTACCATGTTCAGGACCTTTTTCTTGATCAAAATAAAGTTCAGAAAATGTATGCATGAGAGAAAGGAAAAAGAAACAATATAAAAGTAAACCACAGTAATGAGTGTGTTGGTGGATATTGAAATTTAACCGCATTAGACTTGCATATGACATTTCTGATTGGGTTATGAAACGTTCAAATTGTCAGGAAGGTTAATAGACAATTCAATCGGTCACCCTCTTCTAGCAAAACACCGGATAAGTGATACTGGGGTCAGAAGGTTCCATCAGTCCGATGAAAGAACAACAAAAAAGTTGCCGCAACTCTTGCAGAATGCAAAGACGATAAATCATTGGGTCTAAGGTTGACATATAAAATCCTAGATCACATAACCAGAACTGGGAGTATCTCTATACTTCAAGGTGGACTAATACCTTTCCAACAAGTCATTCACAAAGGTCAATCAGTTCCGTGCTGAGAACAGGAAAGTACTTACATATCTAAAAGTCTCTATGCGGATCTGTCACACACCTAAGCTACATAACTATAATAATAGTAGAAGGTGGTACTGGTATCACATTTTTCATTTTTTTTTTAATAAAAGTTAAACAAAAATTATTAACGATGAGCAAAAGCTCAACTGATATTACACTAGTATCTCAAGTTAGCTATTACATTACAAAGTTCTCAAAGGCTCGCCCAACTGAAGTATACCCTACATTGCAAGTAGTGGTTACAACAGCCAGGAAGCATATTAAAAGTGAGGCGTCTTATCCGGAGAAACATTCTCCTCTTATTCCATGTTTCAACCTCTTCTAACCTGGGTCCAAAGATAGGAGGCCAACACTATAAACTATGCAAGGACAGCATAAGTCTTATGCTCCCATAGTAAAATTAAAGTGGCACTACCAACTAATCATAATAACACAAAAGGATATAGGATCAAGAACTACCAATGAGATCAAAATCTTCAGTATCAAAGCAGGACTCAACTTTTCAGTTTTGTAATAGCATGGATGCATGAGCATAAGATAAAAGTAGGGTCCCAAGCAAGGTTTGAGCAGGCTGGCATTGACATCAAGCCGGTGAGAGCTCAAATTTATAAGTTCATCTTACAAGTATCCACTTGTGTCAGTTGAATCAACCAAAGTCCAAGATGAAACAGTTTTCACTGGGGGCACAGTATCCATCATAAAGTGTGGACTAGTTTCATGAATCAGCAGTACAAACTAACCTATTTGAAGTATATGGAAACTTGAGGAATATCGATATCATTGTCTTCATCATCCTCACAAGCAACTACAACATCAAAATGACGCCTGTATGGAGGCAGCTCAGCCTTCGCAACATCTCTAACCAGATCCACCATCTTTCTATCCATACGTTCTTTGTGCCGTGGAAACATGCTGTTGTAGAGCAAGCAACTTCCAAAAGATATGCTGTAAGCATTTAAGCCTTTGTTTTTAAGCCATTGCAGCAGCTCTCTCAAAGTTGGATTACCCTTCAGAATCCATCTATCCCAGACAGTCCAGCTCATATCCTGATGCTTAATAAGTTTAGGAGGAACTGGCTCTGCCATTGAGAACAAAGGAAGTGCAAGGTTTGCAAATGTATTTCGATAGTCTTCTAGTTTGTGATTTCCGTCAAGAACCTTGTACAGCTCTAGGCAAACAAGACCAGTGGCCATAGCTGTGGAGGTTGCAATTGCCGGGATTATTCTACCTGCAATAAACTTGGCCTTGAGCTTATCAACTTCAGGAATACTATAATTTCTGGCCCTCATATTGGCAAGACCAGCAATCAGGTCCATATGATAGTTGGTATCGTCATCCTGCAAATTGGTGGTAATCAGCAGCGGAAGCTAATAGACCAGAAAAGTTCATACTTCTTTCTGATCCAAAGAGAAACTCAAAGCAAACCAACTGACCCCTGATATAGCCATATTGTATAGTCACAGTACTGCCTATGCTTAATCACTTAATGCTGTCAAGAAGTATGACGAAAGCTTGGATTTGACATAGTTCAGTGTTTAATATGTGATGTATATCTTAATTCAGTCAAGACAAAAATTGATAAACATTGGCTATCCAAGCAAGCTCACATGGTTGTATAACACAGAGGAGCATATTCTTAAAAAATCTACCTCTCCTTCATTCATAATTTCTCTAGGTGATCTTACTTTCAACAAGTATACAAACATCAGACAGTTTGAATGGTTCATTTAATTAGAAATTAAAAAGGGAAAAATATTCTGTCACAACACCCAACTACTGCCCCAACCAGAAAAGAAGTTTCTAAGCATACAAGTATTTAGTGATTTGGCTCAGAACAGTGGATTTGCAAATGTTTCCAGTCACCACCAGTATTGAAAAGAATACCATTCAATGGGTGTATCTAATGATGAACTAGAAAAGATGGGTACACAATCAACTTCATCGTGAAACATATTCAAGGGAAGAAAGATGGACCTTTTCAAACTGAATGGGATTCATCTTGTAACCTGGAGGTAACTTATTCCTGCACGTCTCTAACTTCATGACCAACTCATTGATGACAGCAGCATCATCAATGGACGCTGTCGAAAGACTAGTAGCTTTCTCATCTGTCACAATTTTCACACCTTTCCTTGGCAGGAAGTCTGGAACAATGACTTTGTCAACAGCATCAGCCAACTTCTCTGAAGACTTCACCCAGTCTGGGATGGGGATGCCAAAAGTTTCTGCTCGTAATACAGCTGCTGCCATTAAAAAGTTTAGATGGCTCAAATCTTTGTTGGAGAACTCAAGTGGGCGTGGAAAACGCTTGGGTGCAGACCAAAATGGAGCTCCACTACTAGTAACAGCATCCTCTGGAAATGTATATGTCAACTGCTTGACCCGGTTGGCAAAATAGTCCTCAAACCTGGATTTAGTGAAAAGTACAAAATTAGGAACTTCTGGAAGAAAACATGTTCCGAAATAATAACAATAGAAAGTAGGTATATACTTCAAGCGAGCCCATGTAATGCAGTCCTGGAATGTGTCGCATCTTTCCCTGTCAAGGCATTCAATGATCCGTTCTAAAGTGTCTCTGGCCTGTGCATCACCGGCGTTTTTCATAGATAAAATATACTCACTTGGATTACTTAGGTATGCATTAACCTCAGTTGGCGTTTTCTCAAGCAAGCCTTCAAATTCTGACCTAGCCCATGTCAAGCAGTGGTCGATGTTGTGGGGGAACGAATGCACTGTGCACATAGGTGCCTGTTTTTCAGGTGGGTCCCTTGATGCACCATAGTTTTCAGTTAGGTGAGGAATTACCATCTGAGTATTGCACTTGGCACCCAAGGTTCCTGACTCCAGGAGTGCCTTTTGGAAGTACAAACACCTCTGATCAATGTAAAGCCTGGCATTTACATTATCCAGAGCATTGATGACAACACTCAAATTCTCCCAAAAGGTGTCATCAAAGACATTTTCAGTCTCAGGGCTCGCCCGGTTTTGCAAAGCTTCAACATGAAGACGAGGATTGATTAAAGAGGCAGCTGCAGCAGCAACTGTCGACTTTGCCTGACCTATGTTCCAATCACGGAACAGAAACTGCCTGCTAAGGTTGCTCTTTTCAATAACATCATCATCTGTAATAGTCAGCTTTCCTCCATCGCCACAACAAACTCCCATCAGAGCCAGATTTTTCAGAAATTCACAACCCAGTGCACCAGACCCCACAACAAAAACTTTCGCATCCTCTAGTTTCTTCTGTAGCTTTGACCCAAATACAGAGATTTGAGCATCATAACGAGAATTCAAGGGCCGCAAGTCTTTGGGATCCAAGGGTTCTGATGGAAGAGATTCCACAGAGTCGAAATAAAAGAACTGTCAAACAAAAAATCAAAGAAATTAGTGTTAAGTAATTGACTAGGTTTAACTCAAAAGATGAACAATCACAACTCTATGTTACATAAAATGTATTGATCAAACCATGGGCCATGACAAAACATCACTTAATTTTCCCAATACTGTGTGTATCATGCTCATCATCCCGAATACCATGAAACTTACAATTTACAACATGTCTTGAATCACACTGATACTGGAAACTAACCTGAAAAAGTGGGTGAAATTTCCCCGAGCAAGCCTTAACAACTTCCTGTCCAACGATACCACCAAACATGGCAGCCATTGGGTTTAAGACAGCCCTAGCACCAAAAGCAAAGTTCCTAAGAAGCTTCTGGTCAATTTCTTCCAGTCTACCATCGGGCAGGCTACTGTTAATGTCAGTAAGAAGAGCTATTAATTTTTGGGCGTCGTCTTCTGATCCAGCAAGAGGGAAGCGCCCCACCTCCACTTTGAACTTATCCAATGCTTGAAATGCCAAATGAAGGAGAGGTGGACGATCAAATTTGGAGAAGTCACTGAGGAGAAAATCACCAGGGTCCTTAAGTGCCTGCCGCAGTGGCTTGAAGTTCAACACTTTAGGTTCCTTTACTTGTGTGACAATACCACCTCTCTCATACACAGCATAGTTCGTGGTGTCCTCTTCAATGGTAAATGAGTAAGGCCTGGCATTCTTTATTTTTCTGGGCTTCCCATCATTCAGTTCGGTCATCCCTCGCACTTCAGAAAACACAACTAGATCACCATCCTGGAACTCCAGCCTCTCATCATCAACACAAGCCACAAGACCAGGATTGTCATTGCTAATAGAGGCAATAATGCCAGTGTGGGGATCCTCGCCATCAACATCAAAAACTGTAAACTCAGGGCCAAAATCACAGAACACACTACCAAAAAGACCCCGGACTTCAGATTTGATGAAAGCAATTGGAGGTTGATGTTGGTGGCAATAATCATCATATTCAATTGCTTTCTCTAAGCTGATATCAGTAAATACAACAGCCTGGAGAACACATTCAAACAATCAAATCCAATTACACTCTGAGCAAACGCCAAAAGACCAACACAAGAAACGGATATAACTTAAGCGATTTAATGTAAACCAGATATAAAGGCACTGCAGGATAATATGACACGTAAATTAGTGAAAAGGGAACAGTGATGTCAGAAATGTTGTGCAAGCAATTCATTTTGCCCCATGTTTTATCGCATTGCATCTGCAAGTATTCAATTTCTCCTGGACACTGAGGCAATACTGACAACACAAATGTGAAACTGAAGTTGCGCAAGCATCAATGATAATCAGAGGTTGTGGCCAAAAAGAACACCATTATCAAACCAATTACTATACGCCAACTGAACAATTCAGACAAAGAAATGAAATAAGCAAGCTTCAGGAACATAATGATAGTTAATGAGCAAGCAATATAAAATCTGTTACAAAAAGGAGCTGAAATAACATTAAAGAAATTAAGTCTGGACTAAAGACCAAATGGAATTAGTGTACCTGAAAATCAGAAAGCTGCTCTTTAGTCAACTCACTAGTTAAGGTAGCAATGATCACTGAATTGTTGAGTTCCTGCAGTTTCGGGACAGAAGCAAGAGCCCTATTCTTCCCCAAATCTTCTTCCGAAAAAATAAAACTGCTGGATAGATCCCATAACTCCACAGTACCCTCATCATGCAGGGTAACAGATTTAACACCAGCAAGAATAAGGTTCTTTGCTGTGAAGAAACATATGCACCATTATATGATGGCTTCCAACATACAGAAACCAGCATCAAAAATCATCATACATGTCCAATAAATTGCAACCATTTTAAAAATTGTAAAGTAAAACAAGTATGCTTAGAAACCATAATCAAGTGCACCTGCATCTAACATGAAACAATTACATACTCAAGGGAAATCCACAAGGAAAAAAAATATAGTAATCTAAAATACTCCTATATCTTTATTCTTTATGAGACATCAACCAACTATATACTGATCATTCACCTTTTTCCTTTGTATTTTTACCCTACAGGACTTGGTCAAAAGCTGTTCCATAACTTTAGAAGCTGCTACAGCCTACTAAATGGCTAGGAGTTGGTGGTCACAGATTGACTTGTCAATAAATCAGATACTAGGAATTACGCAGTCTTACTCTTTCCAAACTCACATGGAGGACAGCAAGAAGGTAATGACTCATGCACTTCACTATTGGATGCAGTTTAGTACCAGAATTGGCTACACAAAAATAGCTTGATCCAAATTAAGAGAACAGTTTGGTACATGCAATAAATGAAATCATCTAAGATTTAACAAAAATAAGCATATAAAATAAGAACACAAAGTCGCATTCACATGCCAGGGGTATATGTAAGCAAAAAAAGATAGCATTCAAGAAATAAGTACCCGTGTGCTGAATAAAAATGCTATATCCATTTATCCATCACAAGCTTGCACCCATATTTCAATACACATATAAAAACAAAAGAAAAGAAAATTTATCTGAGCTTGGCTTAAGATATTAACATATAAACTCAGAGATATACCGATAATTTCTCGCAAGAACTGAACATCAATTAAAAACCATACATACACTAAGTGTAGCACATCTATAGTACATATGCATCACAAACACCAATCCAATTCATAACATACATACATTACAAATATAAATGAGAAGCTGCAAACAATATACATGCATACATGTGCAGATGTACAGCTCGATTGATCCTAAGCATACATCTATTCCGAAAACACCACACTAAGAAAAGTCTCGGACATAATATATACATGTATGCAATTATTTGTCACAATCATCTATCTGTTTCGATATAAGTAAATAGATCGATTTAAAATTTGAAACTAGTATATAGAGACACGAGCCGGAGATAAATACACATATATATACACTCAAAATTCGTTACCTATTTCAGCACCGAGGCCTTGCATGCCGGAAATGAGAATATTAGAAGCAAACAGTCGGCGCATAGTCTCGCGTCCGTACACGGCGAGCTGACGGCTGTGCAGATCCTCGTCGATCTCCGGCGGCTGACTATCACCGATAGGCGCCTTGCCGTTACTGCCGTTGACACTCCCTCCTCCTGCCATATTAACCGTGGATGAGGCGGCGACTGACGTTGCGGCAGCGGATGCGAAATTAGCGCAGTGCTTCTTGGTCAACTCGGAATCAACAACTCCTAGCTCCGCTCCAGCTGTGGTTCTCTTCACAGGAAGCATAAAGTCCAGTGAACTGTTTGAATTCACCATAATTTTGACTCAACGATTAAAACAAATCAAGCTCAAAAATAGATACTAAAACAAAAGGGGAAGGGGAAGAGGGAAAATGTGTTCAGAGGAAAGAAGAAAATAGGAAGGGAGAGAAGATAAAAGAGGGGGGGGAGAGAGAGAGAGAGAGAGCATACCCAAAAAGGAAGTGATGTTTTGCGTGTGGAGCGATGATTAGGGTTTGAGGGGGTTCGGGGAGGGAAATGGATGTGGAGGTGAAATTTTTGAGGCGTGGAGGAAAGGGATGGTATAAATGTGGGGATTTTGGTTTGGGAGAAGGTGTATAAATCAGGCTCGGGCTTTGGGGTTGTCTAATAATCTGGGGGTGGGATGGGTATTGGCAAAGCGTGGGATGTAAGGCGTTGTTTGGCGGTGGCGAAGCAAAAGAAGTAAAAACGAATTTTGCGTCGACAGCAGGATTCGAACCTGCGCAGGCAAAGCCCAACAGATTTCGAGTCTGTCTCCTTAACCACTCGGACATATCGACGCTGGTGGAAACACCCGAACATCATGTAATGGTAAATATAGAGAAGCAAAGTAAAATTAACGACAGATAGGAAATGCGTCGACAGCAGGATTTGAACCTGCGCGGGCAAAGCCCAACAGATTTCGAGTCTGTCTCCTTAACCACTCGGACATATCGACGCTTGTTGAATACAAGTAGCATGATGCATCAGCAAGACTCGAACGCGTGGGCAAAGCCCAAGGCTGTGTTTGGATTTATGTTTTCGTGTTTTTCGAGATAAAATAAAACACACACAATATTTTATTTTTGTGTTTTTACACCTTATTTGTTGTTTTTCTATTTTTCAACTTTTTATATATAATATATATATATAAAATAGACATGATTTGACAATAAACAGTAATTTTTGTCTCCAAAAAATACAACATTAAACATAAATATATACATATTTATATATAAAAATATATGATTTGATAATGAACAGTGATTTTTGTCTCTCAAATCCCAACATCACATTACACCATTTATTTTAAAATATTTTAAATTACACCAAAACACAAATCCAAACATATCATCTATTTTCAACACACACTTACTTATCTCTATTTTCTCTCTCTATCTTCAAAATACAAAACAAAACACTTAAAACACAAATTCAAACACAAGGCAACTGATTTCGAGTCTGTCCCCTTAACCACTCGGACACATCGACACAGGCAATAGCCTTAGTCGTGTTTATATACAATCTACTTGGATTTAAAGAAAAGAATTTAGTTACTTCATTTAAGAATAATTTAAAATTCATTAATATTGAATTATAAAAATTAAAAAAAATAGAAGTAATCAAACAAATTCAAATTATTTGTTATTAAGGATTACAACCTTATAAATTAAAAAATCCTTTCACCTTAAATATAACCTAAAAGTATTTGAATTATTTTTATATTGTTTCCGGTTACTAAATCTCAAAGAAATAATTATTCACTCATTGCCTAAAAACACAAAATAATCACTCATTGCTTGATTAAAATGTATGTATATGCATGCATATGTTTATGCATGTTGTCTATGAAATTGTGTTACCGTTCAAAATCAAAAGATGTTGGTGCTATATTTAAATTGATGGGAGAAATAGTATTTTTAATCTCATAAGTTAGGTGTATGTTATTCTTTATCATGTTTATTATAAACTTAGTATTTTTAGTGACATAACTTATAAAAATTAATATTTTTTGTCCTTATACACTTTTTATTTATAATTTAACAATATAGGTTACATGCCTAGCACGTTGCCATTAAGTATTTTTTGTTGAAGGAAAAATGGGCCCTTATAAGTGATTCATTTGGTCTACTTGATACTTGTGCAAGACATGTTTTTCGATGTTGCTTCTACTTGACTTCAACTTATAAGCATATGGGAAGATTTGATTCAATTTTTGTGAGAGAAGAGTAAGTTGCTATGTTTTTTGCCTTAATTTTCTTCAAGATTTATTTTTCCCCCTCAAATATAACTATATTTTTTTCTCCATAAATGGTCTCAAACTGGAAACAAATCAAGTTTCTCTCGGCCAAAAATACTTAACAATCTCATGTTAGGCACGTGCACTAGACTACTAAATTGTAGACAAAAAAATGAACGAGGATCAAAAGTACCAATTTTTATAAATTATGGGGCTAAAACTATTAATCCCGTAACGAGTGAGACCAAAAGTAAAACAGGGCTAACTTGTGAGATAAAAAATGTTATTTCCCGGAATTGATATATTTCAATTTAAGAGAAGAATTTTGAACAATTATTTCAAAAAACTATCTATTAAAAGAATTTGAGATAGATTAATATTCAATAAAATACAGTTCAAAGTAAAACTGAAGGGTTTAAAATCATTAGACGACAAAGTAATCCAAATTAATTTAAAACTTTGTTATTAAAAATTGAAAATCCATAATTTTAAAATTTTCTTTTCTTTTTTTATAATTTTAAATATTTCAATCTAAATGCAACTTAAAAGAATCAAATCCCTCATTTTAATTTATTTACAGGCATTGATTACATCAGGTGGCAATCATATTAAATTTGAGCCACTCTTCTTGATTTTATTTATGAGCATTAATTATGCAATATCGTATTTTACAAAAGTGAAAAATATATGATCTCCTATTAAAATTCATGCCAAATATTTTGTGAATTTAAAAAATTGATAATTAGAGAGATTTCAATTTACAAGGATATTTCAAGAGAAGATTTTGGGGTGATAGTAATATTTGACATTTATTGTTACAACTTTCATATTACCCTTCATAATTTCCAATATACATTAATTCCTATCTAATTAGATAAGTCAATTAATTTAGGTAGGTGGGAAAATATTATAAGTTAAGATATTTCGTTTATAGTTTTTAAATTATTTTTATAGTATTTTTAACGTGTAATTATTTAGCCAGTTATAATTTTTTTTATATGTACGGATTTTAAGTTATTGTATACAAAATCTAATTAACTGAACAACTATTTTATTAAATTTCCCGATGTTTGAACGAACTTATAAACTCTTTAAAATAACTTATAAAATATTTTCGAGTATTTGATATTTTTTAAGAAATGTGTTTATAAATAAAATAGAAAAAATGATCTAACAGCTTATAATTTAAATAAAATAGTAAGGAGTTCCCAACATATTTTAAAATTTTTAAAAGATTAGTTCAAAGTTTTTCAAATTATTTATAAATATTTCAGTAATAACATATTATCAGTGCCATGATAATTTATTGGATATCGTAAAAAGGAAAATCAATATGAAGGTGCAGGCCCATTTATATAATTTCGCTCAGGCCCAATCTGGAGAACTTGGGCCATACAGCACGAGATGTTTAAGCCCTAATAAGTTTGTACCTAAATACCGAAACTACCCTTTCTCTTAAACCTTCAGGCATATAACCCGCTACTAGGGTTTACTTTTCCTCCACTTCAGTAGACGAGCGAGAAAGAAAGGGAGGGAGAGAGAGAGAGGCCGCCGCGGTTCTCACATCTTCCAGCAAAATGGTCAGTTAACGTTTGAATTATTTTCTTCTTGATATATGTATGTGACTGATGTTAGAACATTTGTTTATTTTGTTGAAATAAAATTAAGGAATTGGTCGGTTGTTCCCGTTTATTCAGTAGTTGATTTCCCGGGTTTTGTAGATTGATTTTGCCTCCGCAGGGTTACGAACCCAGTTACTCGTGGTTGCCTGTGTGTTTTCGCGGTTTATAATGAGTTTGCTTTACTCGTTCGTTTGTGTATATGTCTATACGTATTCGTCTCTCGTTGCAACTTGTTTATGATTCATATAATCGAATGAAAACACAGTTTGATATTAATTTATTATAGCTGATTAATTTCTCTACGACCCGTTTCTTCCGAATCATTGAAATTTACATGAAAAATTACAGAGCCAGCATCCATGTTTTTGTCTCAACTAAAATAAGCAGACAATCCGCGATCCTTATTGCTGATAAATTAGACATGCAGTCTGTCCAGCCCGATTTAGTGGAGGGGCTTGCTGTTTGTTTACCTCCATTAGTTAGTGAGGATTGAATGCAGCTATTGATGGGGATTAGATGGGTTCCAGCTTCTGTTAAACTCCAACAGGAAACCTTCAGAAATGACATTTTGATTCCTCTTCTGATAGCAATTTTGCCATCAGACTTAATTCATATACGACTCAGAACATGTGCTAGAACCTCCTGCTCAGCGAATATGCTTATATGATCCACAAGAAGGGTAATTATGGTTAAATCAATTAACGATCACAAGTAAATTAAGGAATGTCGTAAATTATGTTTATGAATAGATTATATATGTGAAGCTTCAAAGAAATGGTTTTGGTTTCTTCTATTTCACTGGAAGAGTTATCTTCCTTGTCATATTGTTTTCAGAACTACTGATGGATTTTGGGTTCTATGTGATTTCTATTGTGCTTTTATTTTACAAACTATGAGATTTCTCTCCACCTTTTATCATGGAAAATGTGATGATTGATATTTCTATGTACTTATACAACAATGCAAATTGAAGATGAGCTGTAGAATGGCTTTATTAACTCATCTTCGAATGAGATTAAAATTATCTATTTCTAATTATGCTCTTAAGGAGACAGAACTTTGCTATAAATGCTTTCATTCTATGTTTTTTTTTGGCAAGTGATATAATTACATGTGTAATTAAAGAACATTGAAGATTTTCTAACTTTGACATTGTAGCTTATTTTCCCCATTTTTTTTTTTTTATTAATGGTGCTTCTCTGTCTTTCTGCTTTGATGAATACAGGCAAGAGGATTGAAAAAACATTTGAAGCGGCTCAATGCTCCAAAACATTGGATGCTCGATAAGCTGGGTGGTGCTTTTGTAAGTCAATTGTCATAATTTGCTTTCTATTGTGTTATAATATTTATTCATTTCTACTTCTGTTTGTGGTCTCTTGTATTTGTGTCAGCTGTGCACCATGATGGTCTCTTTTCTGCTAAAATGTGTGTTGCAATTTTTATTTAATGTTCTGTAAAACTTATCTGTATGCAGGCCCCCAAGCCATCATCTGGTCCCCACAAATCCAGGGAGTGCTTGCCCTTAATTCTTATTCTGCGAAATAGGCTAAAATATGCTCTAACTTACCGTGAAGTCATTGCTATTCTGATGCAACGCCATGTCCTTGTTGATGGGAAAGTCAGGACAGATAAGACATATCCTGCTGGTTTTATGGGTATGCACTATTCGCTCTACTTTGATTCAGTTTGGAGATGAATTCTTCTGGAGTGGATCCTATATAAGTAAATTATGATGCTTGTAGTGAGATTTGTTAGAAATCTACATTCCACATTTTTGTCCTGTTTTGTTTGCTTTGCTAGCACACAAAGTTTCCCTTTTACCTTTGAGAGTGATAGGTTTTGGCTGTTCTGGTACTTTGAACAGTTTGCTTTTTCTAGATATGTTGTTTAGCTGAAAAATGCTGTTTTACTCCCATTTCCTAGATGTTGTCTCTATTCCAAAGACCAACGAGAACTTCCGTCTTCTGTATGATACCAAGGGCCGGTTCCGGCTGCACTCTATCAGGGACGAGGAGGCCAAGGTCTGTGTTTCTTTACGTTCTTCCGGTGTTAGTGTTTTGTTTATCTTTCTCTGTTGATGTCTGAATTTATTAATACTTGGTATTTACATGCTAGGCAGCACACAATTTCTTGGACTAATTTTTTTGGAAAGCTAAAACCCTTTTCTCCAATCATGTTCTGATTCATCTCTCTCTTCTCAGTCTGTGAAATTGATAACTTAAATTATTGGTACTATTTTAGTGTTTATAATCTACTGCTGTTTTAAATCCAAGTTCTTCCAACCTGGCAGTGCTCAGTTATGCTACTTTGTGATGTCACTAGAAAAACTTAACTCCCTTTATTATTGGTCTGCAGTTTAAGCTCTGCAAAGTCCGCTCAGTTCAGTTTGGGAAGAAGGGTATTCCTTACCTTAATACATATGATGGAAGGACAATCCGCTATCCTGACCCACTAATCAAAGCAAATGACACCATCAAACTTGACTTAGAGAGCAACAAGATAGTTGATTTCATTAAGTTTGATGTAGGAAATGTTGTTATGGTGACTGGTGGTAGGAACAGGGGACGTGTAGGAGTAATCAAGAACCGTGAGAAGCATAAGGGAAGCTTCGAGACCATCCACATTCAGGATGCTACTGGACATGAGTTTGCTACTCGATTGGGCAATGTTTTCACAATTGGGAAGGGTACGAAACCCTGGGTGTCTCTTCCAAAGGGCAAAGGTATTAAGTTGTCTATTATTGAGGAGGCCAGGAAGAGGCTTGCTGCCCAATCTGCCACTGCTTAGGATTATATTCCTTCCGGATGGTTAAAGTAGTGTTTAACTCCTCATCAGTTTTAAGTGTTGCATTTTCAGTCCTGTTGAGCTACTTGAATCATTTTGTTATGGGATCTTTTGCTGTTATAGGATTTTCTTGGAGAACTTGTTACCATATGAAGTTTTGACATTATCTAGTTTTTGGCACCCTTAAATTTTGTTTCACCCTTTGGGTAGTTTGATTCTGGATATTTGGTGCAGATTTGTTAAGTTCGTCTTCAACATAAAAGTAAATGTGTTAAAGCATGTAATTGGAGTTGTATTATTAACTTATAGTAGGTATGTTAACTCGAGTAATTGAATTTGATGGCAAGATGGCGGTAATTGCTGAATGTTGCGCAGCTGCCTGGTGGAATAAGCTTTGGCAGTTTTTTTGAATACTTTAACCCAGGTTGGGAAGTGCAGATTTTGGTTTGAATATGCTTTTCGTCTTACGACCAAAGGTTTGTTAACAATGGTTTTAGTTGAATGGGAATAGCTAACATTGGTACCATAATTGTAATATCCATTGAACTTCAAACGCTAACTGGAGCCAGAAAGCAATCTCTCCCCGCTAAGATGCCACTAAGTTTAGCAAATCAAATTATTCTCTAACTGTTGAATAGCTCACAAAATCAACCAACACAAAAACAAAACACCAGTTTGTTCACATTCTTTTCCTTCCTTCTGGTTCATGAGTAATAGGCGTGACAAGCGAAACCCTGGCAGTATCTGGCTCAAAACGTCTGTTTTTTCTTCTGCTCATGTTTGTTCAAATTGCTTGCCTCCAACAAAATCCAGTATTTAATACGTATATGATTCTAGTTTCATTTATCACGAGAATACCTCTGGTTAAATTGCATTATTCCACTTAAATCCCTTGCATAATTGCCTATCAAGTATGAACTGATGGATTCCGAGCTGATCATTTTGATCTCACATATTAATATCTTTTGAATTTGCTAACAGAGATGTATTAAATGGCTTGGTCCGCATGATTTAACATAGCTTTCCTTGGCAGTTGAGCCAAATTTTGCTCGTGAACGGCAGTATCGTTTTTGGTATTGATATTACGATTCAGAGAAGGAAGGTTGCTTGTTTTCTGGTAGAGCTAAATATATCTTATCATAAGAAAGATGTGAGAAACTTTCATATCACCTCTTGACAATACACAGGACAAGCAAAGGTAAGTAGACTAGCTGCTAAAGATTGTCCGAGACACTCCAGTCGTATGGGTCAAATCCAGCCTAACACACTAAATGGCACACCCTTATTCTAATCTAGCAAGAAATAATACCAATCCCCTTCACATTGCACCGTCTCCTTGGTGGAGGAGCATCTGATCAAAGTGCCAAACTCCTGCATGTGCACAAACAAATATGAGTTAAGTTATCATAGAGAAATTTTAGTCAGAATAGAGCAAGTGGGAAAGGCAACGACAATCGGATGTTAACTGTGGAAGAGCTTATCATACCGTGTCCCTTTCCCACCCTCCTCAATTGAGCAACGTATTCTGAAATCTTCTTAATGGCTTCAACCTGGAAATTTTGAGAGAGTAAAGTGATTTATAAGCTCAGGAGTTGAAATTATCATCTTCCTGATCAAGTCAGGGGTGCTTTTCACTCTGTTTCCTATGTACTTGTCTCTGAGCATACACTTACTCAGAAATAAGAAAAAGACTTGCTGCCCGGCTTATGTTCAATAGAAAACCAATTGATTGTTCTTCTACGTCTCATCAATACCTTTTGTTTCCATAATTTCAAGAAACTTATTTTTTCATCAATACTTGAAATGAGAGAAAGTTTGTATCTATCCACTTTGAGTTTACCTGCTCTTCCAAGAATTCGCTCTCCACGAAATCTGCTAGTTGAGGATCATTGTTTTTGTCAGCAATCTGTTAAATCAACACAGAGAGAAATGTGTAATCAGGGTACAATTCCGGTGCATTTGGAGGATTTGCAGAAGTATGCCTAGAACGGATGCTGAAGCAAAGCTTTCAAGAATAGCAGAAAGACACGGCAAAAAATGTCTTACACTGTGGAGTTTCAGAAGCTTTTCGTTGGTTAACTTCTCCAAGCACAATGCTAGTTCCATCGCTAAATGAAGAGTTTTGAAATAATCAGCGTTATCAAGCATGTGATCAAACAAAGACACAAAAAAAATCATGAGTCGAGGAAACGGAGAGCGAACTTACCGTACAGTGCATCTCCCTTCTCAGCATCATCAAGCTCTGCAGGAGGCCTCTCTATGCTCAGTAATTTCACTCTCCCTCCCCGCTTATTCTATTATTTGTCAAATTGCAAAGTAAAACATGTTATATTTTCATCAAAACAAACATAAACAGGACAACTTCTTTTTCTGCTTAAAGATGATATTTGGAAATTGCCTGATATTCCATTAGTTTCTCTGCGTGTTCCCTTTCTTCTTGGCTGCCCTCCTTGAAAAATCTGACCATGCACCACCAAACACAGGTTTAAGAAGCCAGGAAGGAAAAAGTAAAGACTAAAGACAACGAAAGAATTGAGTCAATCATACTGACTTAGCAATGCCTTTCAGAGCAACATTATCCCTGTCGAAGTAAGCATACAGGGCATGGTAGACGTAGGATACACAGTACTCCACACTGTAACAAAAGGGAAAATCAATATGTCATTAGTGTTATAATTGCAAAAAAAAACCAGTATGATTATAATGTCTTGAAACCTGATACATATGTTACAATAAGAGGATTAGTTTGCTAAAGAAACCACATCAACACTATCTCTGAACTTATAGATCCAACACTTTGAACTTTATGACAAGCCTTTGAATAACAGCTAGCATCACATTTTTCATCAAATGCATGTAAGAAAGAGAGGAAAACAAGAGAAAGTGGTCAAGAAACTGACTTGATCTGCTCATTTATTGCCGCCTCGCACTCTTCAGAAAAGCCCTGCCTCGCAAGTGAAACCTCGGGAGCTGTGGGGACCATGAGCTCATTCTTCTTAACCTCTTCAAATGGCTGAAACAGCACCCCGGTTAGCGGCAACCCCACAGTCTCATTGGACGCGCCAGCCGCAAGTCCATTATCACGCTTCTTGGCCAAAACAAGACCCGAGAAAGATGAAGAGGAAGAAGAAACAGACAATGAAATCAATTTAGGAGAAAATGAAGTTGAAAAGGGAGGAGAAGTGGATGAATTTGTTAAGGGTCCAAGAGCAGCAGAACCCTGAAGGGAAGGCAGAGATACTGCTGAAATTGCCTCAAGAAACATTTTTTCTTCAACAAATGATCAAAAGGGCTTGCAGCAGAAATCAGAAAGAAACCAGATTTTAATGAAGAAAGGAAGAAGAGTTTGAAATGTGGTGGTGTGTAGTTCATGAATGTTGGGTGGTTGGATTATATAGAGTGACCAACCGAGATACGGCTACTAGTAGGCCAGTGAAAATGTGACACGTAGAGAGCGGAAATGGGTCCACATGGACAGAGGCGTGTGGCAAGCTCGTGCCCTGATCCCAAATCTTGTGGTATCTAAGGAAATATCCAAAAATAGTCATCATCAACTTTCAAAAGGTATCTTGGCTTCTTTTGATCTGTTCACACTACGTGGAGCTCTTTTTTCCATTAATGATAATTTCCTGGAAATTTTTGCAGTGGCAAGCGTAGCATTGTGCATATGTTAAGGTTGAAATATGCACCAACATTGAATGTGTGTATGTGTGTTGGGTGTGTGACCGCCTGATATTCACTTGGTCGCTTATTGTTCGAATTGACTTTTTTATTATAAATCATGTTATATTTTTTATTTTATTTAATATATATATATATATATATGTGGATGTGTGATGGGTACATGTATAAAGATGTTATTTTATTGGAGGAATGATTTTATATATGTGAGTGAAGTGTATATGTTGATTGAAATTAAAAGATAATGAATTGCAAAAGTGTGGGTTGGGCATGGCAGCCTAAACCTGTTACTGAATCAAGTATTGTGCGGATAGCGATGGGTAAAGGAAAGCAGTGACGGTTGGAGCGGAGGGTTAATTATTCGAAGAATGCTATTTGCATGTGCCGGCAGCTGCAGTCTGCTTGCTCTGTGTGTGAAGCAGTTGCCGAAAGCTTTTTGCAACTGAGGAAATTCTACGTTATTTGGGTCTCTTGACATAGAGAAACAAGAAGCACCAGTGGTCTAGTGGTAGAATAGTACCCTGCCACGGTACAGACCCGGGTTCGATTCCCGGCTGGTGCAATCATCGTGGATTTATTTTGGGCCTTAATTGTAAGAATTGGGCCTATCTGCACATTAACTGAGCCTACCAATTTAGAAGGGCCGAGGCCCAACAAGAAGTTTACAGTAGTAGGTAGTGTTTCCCACTCCCCAGTTTCCAAGACAGAGTTCTCCCATATCAGACTATTATCACTCCTGGAACAGGAAGACAACTCAGCTGCTTACTCATCATCAAATCCTCCAATTCATTGTTATTTTCTGATCTCATAGTTACTGCTGCTACGGAATGGCATCACATGTAAGCATTGTATTGTATTCATGAGGTACAACTGTTGCCAACCATCCATTTATACTAACCATCATCTTCTTGTTCATCTCAAAACACACCCCCTCTGCTCATCTTCATTTCTCCACTCTGATTGATGCGCAAGTTGAGAGACATGATCCATCACACAATACATTCAAAATATTCTGCAAATTGATTTGAATGAGATTGAGGGCAGCTACCCTAATCTTATCCTGCGCCTCACATCTCAATTTGATGCTCGCCCATTGAATTTGAACCATCCGATTGGGGGAAAAAAAACAAGGGAATTTGATTGGAAGCGGTAGAGGAATTTGGCTTTTTTAGGTAGCTGCTGCTGCTGGAAAAAAGAAAGGTTTCTTTTATGGGAAGGGGAAGGAGAAGGGGACTGTCTCGGTCTCGGTCTCTGTCTCTGTCTCTGTCTCTGTCTCAGTCTCAGTCTCAGTCTCAGTCTCATCCTATTGTCTCATCCTATTCCTACCCCACAACAAATGGTTAAGCTTTTATGAGTTTGATTGTGATTGATCAGTTGCCACTCTTTCGAACTTTGATTCAATAACAATGTAATGAAATTGTTCCCAGTATCTTCTACACTTTTCCTCATAACAAACCACTTTTCAACATTGGTGAACCTATCTATCACCCCCAACCCAAAACCAAAAATATCACGTGCTCAAATAATTCAGACACAAGGTTTCGAATCTTGAATAAATATGTGTGTATGAGTGGAATAAAAAAATAAAAAAGAAAGAACCTAAAACCTCCATCACTTCCTATTGTTTTACCATATCATATTCACAAATCACTTCCTACAAGTTTTAATAGCTCCAAAATATTCTATTTTCTTAATTAGACTTCTTTTCAAAATAAAATTGTGAGGTTCATAAAAAATTATATATAATACTTTATACAACATATATGGATCGATTCACCTCAATGATTTTCTTTATAGTATCATTTTGAAATGGTAAGGAAGAAAATAAATAAATAAATAATAATTGTAGATGCGGTAGAAATTAATTTGAAGTCTGATAGGCACGATTCTGTTGACTTATTATCATCTTAAAAAAAAATCGTACATGAATTCATTCATATATATATATATTTAATAAAAAGTCACATAAATCACATTTGTTGATTATAAGAAAACATTGGGCAAGTAGAATTTGAAATTTTGACCAACCGCAGTGTCTTATAATATTTCAAATTGATGTTAAAGAATTAAAAACAAAATTGGAATGGTGTGGTGTATTAAATATTTTATTTAAGTTGATAATATATTATATGGTATGAATTACATATATAAAATATTAATAGGAAAATAGAAATAGTGATTGAAAGGGTTGTTTTGGTAACTTGAGGTGCGCAACTTGATCCCATTTTTATTGCCCTCACATGAATTTTCAGTGTTCACACAAACCTCTCTTCTCTCCTTTGAAATTTCAACTACTTTTCTCTCTCTCTCTCTCTCTCTCTGTCTCAGCCCATCCTTCGCTGCTAATTAAGCCGCCCCTTTCTCTCTCCAGCAGCCAATATATATTCCAATTTACAACATACAACACACAGAAGCATAGCATAGAGCACACGCCATCCCCCATAATCATCAACATCCACAAATCAGAGTAACAAACAAACAGGTACAACCGCCCTCCATGAAAATGCCTTCCTCTCATCCAAATTCCTCCCTTCTACTACAGCGAATCAACCAAACACCTTCCACCACCGCCGTCACGGCGTGTAAACAGGCATACCGTCATCCCACCGCCGCCCACGTCCCCGACCACGTAGCACGTTACCACACCCACGCCGTGGGCCCCAACCAGTGCTGCTCCGCTGTTACCAAACACATCTCCGCCCCCGTCTCCACTGTATGGTCAGTCGTTCGCCGCTTCGACAACCCACAAGCCTACAAACACTTCGTCAAGAGCTGCCACGTGGTCCTCGGGAACGGCGATGTCGGCACCCTTAGAGAAGTCCGCGTCATCTCCGGGCTGCCCGCTGCCAGCAGCACGGAACGCCTGGAGATCCTGGACGATGAGCGGCACGTCATCAGCTTCAGTGTTGTCGGAGGAGACCACCGATTAGCCAACTACAGATCCGTCACCACCCTGCACGCGGCTGTCAACGGCGGGACGGGTGGGGTGGAGTCGTACGTTGTTGACGTGCCACAAGGTAACACTAAGGAAGAGACATGTGTTTTTGTGGACACCATTGTGAAATGTAATCTTGAGTCTTTAGGGCAGATCGCAGAGAATTTAGGCAGACGAAACCCTTCTTCTCCATAAGAAATGATGATAGGCATGCAGTGCAGAGAAAATTACAACTCCATATCAGAGAAATCTAGCTAGGACTGATAAAATTGTTTGTCTGCGATGACATGATCTGAATCGTCGGCCAGAAATGTTTTATCTTTTATTTATAAATATTTGTGGAAGAAGGCAGGTACATGCAAGTTTTTGTGTTGTTAGTGAATTGTCATGGTTTGGCGAAAGGAATCTCCCGGCCGGAATGGGGATGATGAGGTGGTGCAAACCCATTCCAGCTAATAATTAAGCTTAAAATGCATTAGGATGGATGTGGGCATCATCCTAATTAATTCTTAATTTGTTTAAGCAATAGCAGTGCAATGAGGTAGGTAGGGTTTTTGCTAATAATTCATTGGTAGAAGAAGAAGAATAAAAATGTTAATTAATATCCAAATTAGTATATAGAAATTCGCAATAATGCATCCTTTAATTTCATCAAAAAAAGGAATCAAACAGATAGGCGTGCAAGTTGGCAAGTAGTACGTAGTACGTTACACATTGCAACTAATTGTTTTCCCTCTTGAATTCAATATGTGCAAGTTGTGTGTTGTGGTTTGCACCAAAATCAAATAAACCAAATTCAACTTGGATTAATATATATATAAATGAGGTGCAAGTTGCAGTGCAAGTGGAGGATGGGATGGGATCAAACGGCTTTTAATTATTAATTATACTAGTGTGTGTTCCGTGTTATGCAATATGCACGCATTAAATTAATTAATAATTAAAACATTTTTCATAACAATTTAATTCTACAAAAATTAAATGAAAGAAATGTTTTTAGATAAATGAATTTTGTTTTTTAAATTACAGTACATCACTATTAAAAAACTTATAATATATATACAAAGAGATATATCCAATTGAAATAATTGAATAAATATTACTTTTATAAACTAAAAAGACAATCATCTTCATATGGCAAAAAATTACTAAGAATGAGCTTAACAATATATTATTCAGATTTTGGTTAAAAAAATTTAGGCACTATTAAGAAGATGATAAATTGCAAATTAATTCATGAAAAAATATTTGATTAGCTTATCCAAGTTCAGCTTATAATATATAAAAAAATAATAATAATAACTTAATCAATAAAATTGGGAGTTGATGCTAATTGACAATAATTTAAGAAAAGAGAGTAAATGGATATAAGACGATAAGAGATATTGAGCCAACAAAATGTGATATTTTTATGATTATTATTTAAAATAAAAATATTCTCATAATTTTTGCATGATTAATGTTATATGGTTATAGCATATGATATGAAATCGAATATAATACAAATTTAACATAGATATATCTCAAATTCTAATATTTTGAAATCACACATCTATCCATATTTCATAAACTCATGAAATAAAATAATTAAAAATCAATGAAAGAAAAATTTGTTCAAACAATCTATCATTTTTTCTTTTTTAAATTATTTTAATTTTTACGTGCTATAAAGATATAATTAAAAATAAATAAAAAAAGTTCAAAAATAAGAAATTTCAACTCATAAAAAATAATAATATATTCAGGAACTCATAATATAAAATAACTAATAGTATAGAAATAAAATAGCAATTGGAGTTTTTTTTTCAAATAACTTGGATATGAAAGTCTCTTTTCGTCCAAAGCTTGAGTATATGTATATATATATATATATATAATAAAAAGACATTAATGCAGACTCTCCTTCCCTGAATTTTGATGTAATTACACATAAACTTCATATGATTTGAGAAATTACATTTAGTACCCTTAATGTTTGTTTCTATCTAACAAAAAAGACTTATTTGATTATAATAAAAATTATTTGACCTGTAATAAATCAATAATAAGTCAATCAAGAGTTAATATAGATTTTTTTTTATTTTTTATTTATTAATATCAGCAAATTTGATGAATTTTAATTAATGAAGGGACTTATTTGTTAGACAGAATCAAAGTTCAAAAATATTAAATATAATTTCTCAAATCATAAAAAATTTATATATAATTACATTAAATTTTAAAAAAAATATATAGTTTATCCCTGTATATTATAATAGATACCCGGGTCGTCCCCCGTCCCATTTTTCCTTGTTGTCTACTCATCTTCAATGCCTTCACGTTATCCCACTCCCATTTTTCCTCCTTTTTCTTTCTGCAACTACAGCATTTTAAAATCCAATCCTCAACAGATAACACCCCACCCCCACCCCTACACCCGACTCATTTTAATTGCCTCTTGCCTCTTGCCTCTTGCCTCTTGTCCATGATAAAGGGCTGCTTTGCCTTTTTTTTTTATTTGGAGAATTAACCATTCATTTTCCCAATTAAATTAATGTTTGTGAAGTTGGTTTTGGATTATCTGACTAAATCATTAGATGCACACATATATAGAGACCATAAATTTTATTTTAAATTGAGTTGGTTGATTAATGAATTAATTATATGACAAGTACAATACGTTTGTAGCAAAAAAAGTAATCAATCACATAACAAAAGTATCATACTTACTCAAATTAAATTTAATTTGAGTAAGAAAATTGTGAAAATTTGATTTCCTTTTTGTGGTGGTGCAGTTTAAGACCAAATCGAAACAAAACTTAAAATTTTAACAGTTTGGACGGTTGTTTATATATTTCTATCTGACAGTTTTTTGTAATGAAACTCAGAAAATTAATTATGGTTTTTGGGTGTTGTGGCGGGTGGGGGGGGGGGGCATTCAACCGTATGCACCGCCAAATAAGTTGGCTGATGAAACCGACCCCATCTTTCCTTCTTTTCTGGAATTGTTCTGGTTTTGGATACGTATGAATCTTCTTTTTTCCTTTTATTTAGATATAACAAAAACATGATAATTACATTTGGTTATTCTTTTCTTTTTCTACTCATTTTTGTGTTGTATTTCGTATTTATTAACGTATCACATCAACCGTTTGAATGAACGATCAATGTATATGTATAGGAATAATTACACTTCCTTTTCTTGAGATTTAATATAATTACAATTAAATTTTTTGTGGTTTAAGAAATTACACCTAACACCTCGAAAATTTACTTTCATCTAATAAATAAGTTCATCTGTTAGTCAAAATTCACTGAATTTGCTGATATTAAAAAAAAATTGATATTTACTCATGATTGACTTATTGCAAGTCAAACAATTTTTTTCGACTGCACTGCCCTTATAGCGGTGAAGATATAAGTCCCATATAAATTGACACGTGAAGGCATATGAGGATAAATTGATCATAAAGAAAATTATCTTATCTGCAATAAATCAGTAAGAAGTCAATTAAGGATAGATGTAGATTTTTTTTTGATATTTTTGTTAATATCAACAACTTCGGTGAATTTTGACTAAGCGGATGAACTTATTTGTTAGACGAAAGGAAATATCAGGGGTATTAGTAATTTATGATATATAGATGTGAAAAGGACAACAGCATCCTACAATATCTATTAGTACATACACAAATGTAATTAATATCTACATGTGATATGAGCTTCCAACATAGTATTTATAGAGGCTCGTGTGTCTAAATTCATATGGACCACATATCAATCGTTGGATAGGTAGGAAATCAATGGCTGACTATTGGTGGGTTGGCTAGAAAGATGGTGAATCCCTAGAGTGGTTTGGGATTTCAAGTGCATCCTGTATTACTATTCACTGTTAAAACCTCATCAGGTTAAATATATTTTCTGGCCTCTAAAATATGCATATAGTTGCATTAACCTTTTAAACTATAAAAAGTAATATATATATATATATATATATAATTTGAGTTATTATAAAACATTTTATTTAAATAAATATTACCATATATTTATGATTTTTATAAATATTCGAGAAATTTGTATAAACTTTATAAATTTACAATCTTAATATTTTTTTAATACAACTATTATTATATTCAATGATAAGTATAAATATTTAAAACATTTTATATCATTACTCACAAAATTAAAGAATATTACTGATTGTTATATGCATAGATTTGCATATTTTACCATACATATATATGATCTATATGACATTTTAAATTTGTATTTTTTTTAACACAAAGAAAAACTACTTTATATAACATATTTTTAATAAAATTATATGCATAATGTATATAGTTACAACACGTTTTACACATATTTACGTGTATTTTTAATACGAGTAATCTATTTTATTAATTGTATTTGCAATTTTATATTATATAATTTATAAAAAGTTATAAACTCTAAAATGTTATTATTTAAATAAAAATTTTAAAATTATTGAAAATAATTCTGGAGTTTCTAATACAACATACTTTAGGGAGTGAGATAAAAAGTATAGAACAAGTTACAAGGGCATATTTGACTGATTAATGTCAAATTATTTTATCGAGTGGATTTTTGTTACTTTTTCTACTCTAAGGCCTCATTTAATTTGATCGGATGAAATTAAATTATCATATTATATACTTTATTTGTATTGGTAAATTTTGGATAAATTTAATTTTGTGTTTACTTATTTTATATATTTGGGATAAAATAAGTCATAATTTAGCAATCTTCAAAATTGCTCTCCTTTCAAACAAATTTATCCCCACAATCAAAACTTCTCTCCCATGATTCTATGCTCAACACAAAATAAAGACACAAAACATCATTACTCAAATCTTACATCTTCATTTCCCCATTGTTGTGGGCCGAAATGTTTTAGCCAAGACAAACAGTATAAAGAGTGTGCAAATTTAATGCATTGTGACAATTTTGCAGTAATATAAAGCAAAAGGGATAAAATGGACATGATTTTTTATTAATCAAGGTCAATATAGACCTTTTCAGTCTTATCCACCCCATTCATTGTCCATGGGCCGACCTAATTGTCATCTGGCCAGCCTGTACGCAAGTAAACGAATGATTAGATCTAATATTTATAGTATTTGATGAGGGAAATTATTAAATTACCAAAATACCCCTATTTTTTAATGATTTTTACTCATAATGACAGGATCCGCGAGTGTGAATTCGGGTCGGGCTGCCTGGCTCGGGTGCATCAATCAACCCTCTTGGGCAACCGTCAGATCTGATGGCGTGGCCACTTTTGGATGGTGACACGTGTCGAAAGCCTATGCGGTATCGTACTACTATATATATCTGTATTTATGAATATTTGAAGGGGACACATTTATTGCTTTTACCGCCTTTCTTGATCTCATTCGATCTCATTTTACTATTTTCGACCTTACAATTCTAATTTAGGCATCAGAGGGCCTTCTGGGGGCTACCCAACTAATCTTACGTTTGCTCTGTTATCAGGATTTACTAACAGGAAGCTCGAAGGAAGGATCTAGCCACCCGACCTCGAAACCAGGTTCAGCGACGCAATCTAGATTTTGCACGACCTATATCAGTATTAGACTTAATCATGTGAAGTAAACATTCCCTAAAAACATAAACACAAAATGTACACAAATTCTCAGTGCAAAATGTATTTAATCCCCAAAACAATATTTCAGCATCTTGAAAAGATAAAATAGAAGAAAGCTTCATGTGTTGAGTTGGGCGGCCCTGGTTCAGCAAGTGTTTCATTTCCAAATAATTCAGTTATTTACTAAAATCCACTAGTTTGGACTTCCCAACTTAACACATTAAAATTTCGTAAAAATTAATCAAAGTGAGTAAATGTGTCTGAACATGATGACAACTGAGGAGTTAAAAGTCGGGCATAATTGTAATTTTGGTACTTAAATAAAATTATTTATGTACTTTAAGTCCTCAAATAATTTGATTTACGCTTTTGCTCCTCAAATATTGGTTTTTTGGCATTTTTTGATCCTTACATTAGAATTCATGAATTTTTTGTTTGAAGGGGAAAAATAATTATTTTCCTCCCATTTTGTGATCTTTTTTAAGTTTTTATCCAATTCCCCTTATTTTTCTTCAAGTTTTAAAAGAGAAAAAAATAAAAATAAAATAAATTTAAACAATTAAATTTTTAAATAATCTTAACAAATTATTATTAGTAATATATTTTTATATATGATAAAATACTTGCCACATATATGTAATAATGGGAAGTCCTACATTTATTGTTCATAGGACCGAATGTTATAAATTTGAGGCGAGTACCACACCGTATACCACTTTGACAGCTTCTATTTTCTAATATTTTTAGTCGTTCTGGCACATCGTTTTTGTTTGTATATAAAAGATTATATTTTTTTACATATTTTAAAATATATTATAAATAAAAAAATAAAAAATAATTTGTCAATTAATGTAAATTTTGAAAAGTTAAATAAGTTAGTTATTTTATCGGTTTAACTTCGCAAAAAATTGGTGCAGTTGTATCATTGATCGCTGTTTGTGAGTGTGGAATACCTTTTTCTTTATATATATATAGCTTAGGGGTGGCAAATGGACGAGTTGTGTCGGGCTTGGGTTGGGTTCAATTGGGTCGGGTTAAAAATCGGTTCAAATAAATAGGTCTAACATGGGTTGGGTCGAGTTAGTATAAATTATTTTATTGATTTGAATCTAAAGGTTTTAAAATTTTACACAATAGAATGGAAAAAGAAGGACAATATTTGAATTATTGAAAAAGATAATAACTACTTGTATCACACGCTATTTCTCACTAATGACCATACACATTAAAGTATCTACAGAATACTATATTTTTATCAAAATAATTCAGAAAATTTGAATATTCATCTTAAATGAATACCAAGCCGGGCAAACCAAATTCTCTATGTTTATTGAGAGGCAATTTTCGTTTTCATCATTTTCAAAATTATAAGCTGTAATATGAAATAAAAAAAATTAAATAAAATTATAAATAAATTACTAAATAATTTGAAAACAAATAAGAATAACATTATAAGCTTTTGATTGAAAACTGAGAGTTGCATGTTTGTGTGCACTCGTGTGTGTGGACACGGAGAGGGGTCAATGCATCTGATTTTGTGTGTGTGTATGTGTGTGTGTCTCGTTGAAGAGAAGAGTGGGTGATAAAAGTAGAATGGGTTGTGGGTTTTTGTTATTTATTTATTTTTATTTTATGAATTAAATCCATTAAAAATTCATAAAAGATCCATTAACAACTCATGTTAAACTCATTTTCAACTTATATCCAATACATATAAAATATAATTTTATTAAACTAAAACACATCAATTCATTTTAATTGATAACCAATCCAAAATTAATTGAATTAGGTTGAACCCATGAATCTAAATCCATCCTAACATAGCCCAATGTTGAGGTCCCATCATCATCCTCATCCGCCCAAGTATATATTGGGTTTGGGGCAATAGTGGTAGAAGTACGAGACATCATGTGCAACTTAATTTGTTACTTCTAACAACCTTATTAATTCTTGTATAATTCCCCTTCACATCATGACACACACTGCATATATATAATATACTTGCATACTCAACTCATTTCTCTACCTGCTTTCTGCTCTTACATCTCTTGAATTGACCAACTTCACGAATAATTTGAAATTGCACTGGAATTAGCTTAGATACATTATTTGTCTAACACTCCCTTTCCATTGTTTTGACAGGTTTCAGCTCCAGTCCCAATATTGAACTTATTCTAAACACTATGAAAAAGTTCCTTTTGATCTCAAGGACGCAACATCTAAGACCCGTCTTAAGTTTCTTATAATAACCCTTGAAAATATGATTGCATCACGTACACGCAGTGGCATGATGAGTTTAAGCAACCAACCAATATAATGCTTGGTAAGAAAGGAATACACACTTCTTATCATCACTGCAGCTGCAGGCACATGGAATAAGATAAGGAAAGGTTTGATGTTAGGACAAAGCTGTGTTGTGTGCTTCAACTTCAACCCTTCCTCCTATGTCTTGGGGGATTAGTAAAGTGGGAATATGAGAAGTGTCTTGACTTAAAAGATTGAAGTTGTCAACTGCTGACCCGAACAGTTCAACTGCCACTACCTAATATCCCACCACAACATCCCAGTTGTTATTACTCTATATTTTGTGTCTTTTCGTTTATCATTACCACCTTTTTTTAAGGGGGGAAAAAAAAGCATAATTAATTAAGCAGTTGTGTTTCGTCTAGAAAGAAAGAAAAGCAAGCAAGGAAGCAACAACCTAGAACGACTATTAGTTCCACTCAGACCCGCAAATATATTTACTTTTCCTGCTCTGAATTCTGATTCATCCTAACAAATCCCGACAGCTCATTTTCACCTAATGCTGGGACGGATCCAGCTTTTCTATATACAATAAAGATAAACCCTGCAGGACACAGAAAAACATGCATGCTCCAATCAAATTACTCAACAGCTAGCTGAGTAATAATTCTCAATTTCTCATGGCCAAGAAAACCACTTTGTCCCCGGATTTCTCCGGGACAACAATGGATATCAGGTGCAGTTTTCAATCCCTTATAGCGCTTATCGTGGCGGCCTTGGTGGTCGGAGCAGTTTATCTGAGGACGGAGTGTGGCTACTTAGTTCAAGAAGATGACCAGAAACTTGGGATGAACGGTAAGAGCTCATCGGAGGAGAAATGTGATTTGTTCTCGGGGAAATGGGTTTTTGACAACAAGTCTTACCCTTTGTACAAAGAGGAAGAGTGCACGTTCATGTCGGATCAATTGGCTTGTGGCAAGTTTGGAAGGAATGACTTGGATTATCAGCATTGGAAGTGGCAGCCTCACCACTGTGACCTCCCAAGGTCTTCTATACATCCCTTACTTGTCTAGATTAATTGTTATTAGAAATTAACATCAACTTATTTGACTTGGCACGTCAAAAAATGTCATGTTAGACTAAATTAAATATGAAAAATTACGTAAAATTTTAAATTTTATTTAAAACCAACCATACAATTATTCAGATATATTCAAAAATACATATATAAAACTGAAGCATGCGTGTATTTTTTGTTATGGTCCATGATTTTTTGAGCACGGGTGGAATGTTTTTCTATCTTAATAAAGGTTCAATGCCACAGCATTATTAGAGAGATTGAGGAATAAAAGGCTAGTGTTTGTTGGAGATTCTCTAAATAGAGGGCAATGGGTATCTATGGTGTGTCTGCTTGACAAGGCTATCCCGCCAGGCCGCAAACACATGCACAACAACGGCAGCGCCTTGATCACCTTCAAGGCTAAAGTAAGTCGTTTGCATTTCCATTTAGATCCTCTAATGGTACGTATTGTTGTGCATTAATTATTGTGAATTTGAAGGACTACAATGCAAGAATAGAGTTTTACTGGGCTCCGTTGCTGGTAGAGTCCAATTCTGATGATCCGGTGAGCCATCGCTTGCCAGACCGCATAGTGCGAGCTCAAGCTATAGAAAAGCACGCCCGCCATTGGACGGATGCTGATATTCTAGTCTTCAATACTTATCTATGGTGGCGAAGGCCTCAAATGAAAGTTCTGTATGTATACGGTTCAATCATATTCCCAATCCACATCACATAGACAAATTTCCACTCAGACATTATTACATGTTTAAAAATTTGGGACATTTCATTATTATCTTATGGTATTGGTTTTAACTGTTAGGTGGGGTTCATTCAATAGTTCAGATGGAATATACAAGAAAGTAGACATGCTTCGTAGCTACGAAATGGCTCTAAAGACATGGTCCGACTGGTTGGAAATCCATGTCAACCGCAGCAAGACGCAACTGTTTTTCATGAGCATGTCCCCCACTCATGAGAGGTACTACTCTTTGCCATAAAAAAATCTGCCCTTGTTTTCTGTTTTACATAAATTGTAATAAGTTGGACATTTTATCCATAAATTATAACATTCTCAGGGCAGAAGAATGGGGAAAATCCATAGGAGGAAACTGCTACAACGAAACCAAAATGATAGTGGAAGAGGGATACAGGGGAAGAGGAACGGATCCAAATATGATGCGAATAGTTGAAGCCACAATCGACCAACTTCAAAAGAGAGCACTCAACGTGCAAATAATCAACATAACTCAACTTTCAGACTACAGAAAAGAAGGCCATCCCTCCATTTACAGAAAACAATGGGAACCTTTGACTCAACAACAAATTTCTGACCCCCTCAGCTATGCAGATTGCATACATTGGTGTCTTCCCGGAGTTCCTGATGTCTGGAACGAGCTCTTGTATGCTTACATTTGTAATGATGCATCAAACTGATTTCATTTTCACAAGATTTTACCAAGGTAAAGCCTCTCTTTATAATCATGCAAATATAATGTATTACAAGGAAACTTTAGTTCAAATCTGATTAATGATCATTCAACTAATCACGTTACGAATGTCTAATTGTACTTTCTTGATACAGCAAATTAAATATAATCAGGGTACGCTGATGAGTTGTGTAGTGTAGGACAACACCCCTCATGAAAATTACTTGAGTATTAAACTAAACTACGACAGGCTCTATATGAAGAGAATAAGGAAGTAAATCAAAGTATAATAATAGAGAGAGTAACAACAAAAGTTTCTCCCAAGGTAAGAGAAGATTTAAATCTTCCAGGGATCCTTTCAATCCCGTGTACTATTTTTTTTCTTCAATAATTCGTAAACCACATCTCTGTTTGCTGACAAAAGATCAATGATTAAGAGCATATATTCTATTTAAATTCAATAATTAATTTCATATTCAGTTACTTGAAGTAGAAGAATCAGGCTGTATTTTATTTTTGAAGAAAATTAATAACAAGCGAAATAAAGAAAATAACTTTTCAAGATTATTACAGTAAGAAACCTCCTGGTTAATTTAAGAAGGTAGTAAAATTCATTTATTCTAATTCAATCTAATCTCCCATCACATTTTCATGCAATAATCCAAAAACCATGTGACGTAAATCGAATAAAATCAAATATTTAAAGAACCAATCATCGATCAAATGAGCAAAAAGCTCGACTTGATGATTGCAATTCAAGAAACAATCCACCAGGAAACCTGAATGAGGATCATGAGAAAATGGTTCTGAAAACATGGGAAATTCTTCTCAAGTTCTATCACCTGACAGCCCTTTTCCTCGTAGCTTTCTTTGCTGCTGTTCTTTATCTAACTCACGACATCAATTACTGGAACGTTGTGAGAAAGCAGGTGACTGTCGGAGAAGAACAAACAGCACATAGTGATTCTAGTCCAGGTTGCGATTTTTTTTCAGGCAGATGGGTTTATGACAACATATCGTACCCTCTTTACAAGGGGAGGGAATGTTCTTTCATGGAGGATGGTTTTGCTTGTGAAAAATATGGGAGGAAGGACTTAAAATATCAACATTGGCGATGGCAACCTCATAACTGTGACCTTCCAAGGTTCCTAAGATTCTTAACCTTTTACACGTACATTTACACGAAGAAATGGCAACAACGATCATACATATGATTGTGAGAATAGGTTGTGTTTCTTTAGGAAAAGTAACTAATTATGAGCCTGTTTGTTGCTGAAATAGGTTTAATGGGACAGCGTTGTTGGAGAAAATAAGGGGAAAAAAGCTTGTCTTTGTAGGAGATTCCCTGAATAGAAACCAATGGATCTCAATGCTTTGCCTAATTGAATCATCTCTTCCTCCATCGACAAACAAGTCATTGACACTAACAGGCAACTTTTTATTCTTTCAGGACAGTGTAAGACATTCCTCTGTTTCGCTTTTGTTGTTGTTGTTGGGCATTTCGGACACACATATTGCCCCACAATTAAGCTTGTACGTGTTTTGTTTGTTAAGGAATACAATACCACAATTGGCTTCTATTGGTCACCGTTTCTGGTCGAATCTAATTGTGATGACATACGGCATCATGTGGTGGGAAGCCGTGTTGTTAGAGTTCAGGCCATTGAGAAGCATGCTCGGCACTGGAACGATGCTGATATTCTCGTATTTGACACCTATGTCTGGTGGTTGGAAACTAAATTAACAATATTGTAAGTACTAAAACTCGGGTCGTTTTCTGCAACTTCCAGCTTATTAGTAAGCCTAATCATCCTTATCATTTCTCGAGACTCAAGGGACGAATATGATATTTAAACTGTATGCATGATGAGCAGGTGGGGATCATTTGGGAGCCCTGATGCAATCTACAAAACAGTAGAGATGAAGATGCGTCGCTATGAGATGGGACTAAGCACTTGGTCGGAATGGCTGGAAATGAACATAAACCGAACGAAAACCAAGTTGTTTTTCATGAGTGTCTCACCTTATATCTTCAGGTATACATATGGAATGAATTAATCGTGCAATTTTGTTTGATCAAGATTACCTCATCTCATCATAATGTCAACGAATTGAATTGATGAACGATGCAGAGGCGACGCTTCACGACACTGCTATAATAGAAGTGAGCCAGTTTTCCAGGAGGGGTATTGGAGTGTTGCAAACAAGAGCCAGATGAGTATAGCAGAATCAACAATAAAGAAGCTGGAGCGAAGAGGGGTGAAAGTGGAATATCTGCGGATAACACAAATGTCTGAACAGAGGAGAGATGCTCATCCCTCCATCTACAGGAAGTTTTATGCTCCTATAACTGAAGAGAATAGGAAACATCCCATGTCCTATTCCGACTGTCTGCATTGGTGTCTTCCAGGAGTACCTGATGTCTGGAATCAAATCCTCTATGCCTATATTATCAACTCCTGACTTTTTTGTTTTTTGTTTTGAAAAACAGTTTTCTGTATGCGTTGTAAGGATTTTTGTTTTATCTATATATATTTACAACTTATGGTTCAATTTCATTAGTTTTGCTAATGAGTTGCAAATTCCAAGACATCATACTAAAATCCAATCTTCAGTACTAAAACTTCAAATGTTAAACATAGTACTAGTTCCATTATTAGAGCATAATAACTTTGTCTAAATTCATATATAAATCCATGATCCACACCTGTTTCTGAATGTATGAATTGTGAAGTTGGCTAACCAAACTAATTTAAATAAGCATGGGTTTTGACTTGTAAGAGATACACTTTAGACTTGACCTGCTCTCTATTTATTATTACAAAATATAAAGCTAATGATGGAGCAAGCTCCAACTACTACTTTGGTTTTTGTCATGATTTTATAGTAAGTAGTTGATGCTAATATTTCAACAAGCAGAGGAGTAGCTTTGATTTTTTAACAAATATTTTGACTTTGATATAATTTACCAACCATGTGAAGTTAGGACAATTCATAATATTTTTTAGAGTTAATCACACCATCCTCCCTTATTATTACCATAATTTTACAAATCTCTCCTCATTACTACAAAACTGGTTTTATATCCATTACAAATTCCCACTTCTTTAATCAAATTAACGGGTGCTATTGAAGTCAACCAAAAAATTCATATAATCTACCTATTTTGCCCTTAGAGTAGGACTTAAATAACTAAAAAGGTTGTTTCTGATTCAAAACCTTAAATATATGTGTTTGTAATAATTTCAATAATCCAAATATATGTCTAGTCACTTTAATCACAAAATTGAATAAATTATATTTACAGAATACAATTAAAATGAATTCAGATCTTACCAAAAAAACTCTCTTTTTTTTTTAAAAAAAACAATAATGTTTTTAATTATATCAAACTTGTCAAGAAAATTACTGGAAAGTTGTAAAAGAAACAAAAAAATAAAAAATAAAAATCTTCATCTTCTTTGTGCCCTTTCTCCCCCATTCCCATCCCCCGCGCATGCGCCGCTGCTGTTCTTCAACCCTCCGACTTTGGCGCGCCACCAAGTACCCTTATCCTCAGCGCGCACCACATTAAGCCTGTCATCACCCACCAACACCGCTACAATGAAATCGTCTAGCAGCTTTTCCTACCAAAAACCCATCTTTCTCAATCAAACCCCAGCTACCTCCATTATTCGCCGATCCCGCGAACGTCTTGCCCCCAGGCGAATGGGCAGCGATTCTGCAGAATCTGGTGATAGAATTTGGGAATAGCAGCAGCAATGGATGGGGTAATGTCTGATGGAGAGGAAGAAAGGAAAAGAAAAGTGTTAAGAGAATATTTTCGTCTTTTCACTTTTTCAGTTTTTGTTGATTTCTTCTTAAATTTATAAGCGAGGGCGAAATAGTCTATTTCATAGTTTCCATTAAATTTTATTGACTGCCGTTAACTAAGTGGGAGGTATATGTAATTTTAATAATAAAATGGGGAAATTTTGTATATTCTTGTAAAAATAAGGGAAGCTGGTGTAATTATTCCTATTCTTTATGCAACCTCAATTGTTTATTTCGGGTACATTGGTACGCGAATCCTTAGCTGCCTTCCAGAAAATACAGAGCAGGTCAGGATACTGAGTCACGGACAAAATGAATCTTGGAACATGGAAAATTGGATTCAACTTCCACTACGCTGCTGTTGGTTTCTTTCTCATAGCTTTGGTTTCTGCTGCGCTTTATCTAACAAGCGAAAATGGGGGCATCCTACAAGCCCGGGACTCGCAGCAGACCGCAAGAAAAGAAGAGGAAATCAGATTATACAATGAAGAGGGAATTCCGGGGACTGATTCGGTTGGGTGGTGCAACTTGTTTTCAGGCAGGTGGGTTTATGACAACCCATCATCATCATCATCATATCCATTATACAATGAGGCAAATTGTTCTTTCATGCTGGATGAGTTTGCTTGTGAGAAGTATGGGAGAAAGGACTTCAAATATCAGAACTGGAGATGGCAGCCTCATGATTGTGATCTTCCAAGGTCCTCAATCTCTGACTCCACAAACGTTTTATTATTTTTCTGATTGTTTTTGCAAGTTGAATAATCAGATATTTTCTGAATTTTGTGAATAGGTTTAATGGGACAGCATTGTTGGAGAAAATAAGGGGGAAGAAGCTTGTTTTCGTCGGGGATTCCTTGAACAGGAACCAATGGACGTCACTGCTTTGCCTTATCGAGTCTTCCATCCGTCAATCCTCACCTAAACTGGTGAACCGAGACGGCAATATGTTCATCTTCCAGGCAACTGTAAGACAATTTTAATTTCTTGTTTTCCGTTTCCGGGTTTCTTTCATATTTCAAGTTTGTTGCTTTTTTCCTATTTCTTGGCATAGTTGAAAACTTGAACTGGAGTTTCCTTAATGAAGGATTACAACGCAACAATCGGGTTCTATTGGTCTCCGTTCCTGGTGGAGTCCAATTCTGATGATCCATACAGACATCATGTGAAAGACCGTATAATTCGAATTACGGCTATAGAAAAGCACGCGAAGCACTGGACTGATGCAGATATTCTCATCTTCAATTCCTTCATGTGGTGGCTTGAGCCAACCATGACTGTCTTGTAACTACTACTATTCATATATGTCTCTCTTTTTCCTCAAACATAACATATATATATATATATGTAATTGTGATCATGCGTTTGTTGCATCAGATGGGGATCATTCGGCAGCCCTGATGCAATCTACAAAAGAGTAGAGATGAGGCTGCGTCTTTATGAAATGGCTCTAAGCACATGGGCAGAATGGTTGGAAATCAACATCAACCGCACCAAAACTAAGCTCTTCTTCATGAGCATCTCACCTTATCACTATCAGTATGATTAATTAATCAAATCCCTTTCCAATTCACTTTTTTATTTCTCTCTGCCATTAGTATCATTTTAGTTGAAACAATTCTTGATTTCCTAATACTGCAGCGGTGAAAGTTGGGATGAGCCGCAGAACTGTTACAACGAAACTGAGCCAATTACGAAGGAGAGTTACTGGGGAATTGCAACAGATCGTGACATGATGCGCATAGTGAAATCAACTATACAGAAGCTGGAAACAAGAGGGCTGAGAATTGAATATCTCAACGTAACAAATTTGTCTGATTACAGAAAGGATGCTCATCCTTCTATCTACAGGAAATTTCACCAACCTCCAAGTCAAGAGCAATTAGCAGACCCCAAGAGCTATTCTGATTGTGTACATTGGTGCCTTCCAGGAGTCCCTGATACCTGGAATTACATCCTTTATTCTTACATAATCAACTCCACATAAAAATACAAACTTTGCAGTGAAAGATGACAAGAAAGGGATTATAGCTTAGAATCTTCTTAAGTTAGTTCTTCAATTTTATTCACATTTTTTGACTGAAAGTATTCGTTTGGATTTTAGAACACTTGTCGTATTTTATACTTTCAGACAAAATCCGTCGGAGATTATTTTTGAATTGTAGTGTCATTAGATTATGTTTGATCTCATACGGAGATCAAAATATTTTATAGATCGTCGTGATCTTGTGCCATCAGAAGGATGCAAATTCCCGCATCGGCTGTTGGATTTGGAACTTTGATGTTGGATTTGAATTGATTGTGCACGTGGGCAACTGCTAAGATCCAAGTACTTTAGTCACTACTTTCTACACTAATCAAGAAACATACAAATTTTAATATTGTGTTGAAGTACATTGGAAGAAGAGAAAAGATTGTTGTTAGGGCCCAAAATCTATATTTGCAGACCGAAAGGTGTTTATTAAGCTACTTTAATATAATTTACATAGAAATCGGGTTAGGGGTAAGGGGCAGAAGGCTTAGCAGTGACTGGGCGGCGGAATAGATGCAGCATTTTTTTTAGCTAGTAGATCGGCAGTAACATTGACTTGTCGATAGCCAAAAATGGAATTCAGCACCACGGAGCTCAATCCAGAAATGGGAGTATTTTGCCTATTTGCTAATACACTAGAATAAAACAAGTGGAGTCCGTTACTAGAATAAAGTGCAGTGATTTGCAGTATTGTTTTCATTTTAGTCCTTCATATTGTCTGTACTACTTGCAATATTAATTGAGAAGCCATGCACAAATTGTCCATTATCATCCCTAATTCCAATAGGTTTTGGATTTTCTAGTGATGATCCGGCTGTATATATTAAATTTAAACTACTGAAAAGGTGGTGGATCCCAGTAACCTTTACAGACATTATAATTCAAATCGAATTCGGGAACCATATATATGTATATTGGGTTAAGTTTGAGGCAGCCCATCAACTTGCACATCTAAGTGTGATTAGGCCAACCTTGTTTGGCGGGCTATGTGTGGTATGGGCTGTGTCTGCCCAGTTGATTAATACGGACGGAGTGGCCATGGGCCCGTTTAATGCACAAGAACCCAACGCTATTGCAACGAAGAATACTGGCGTAGTCGACTAACACAAATCACGTTGGATAAGCTTGGGCCTGACTTTCAAGTTGGATAGTACTTAAGGAATCCTAACAAACGAGGATAAAATGAAAACTCTATCAACTAAAAGGTAATAAAAATCGTTTTGATTCTCAATGATATGTCTTTTAATATTCATCAAATTCCCTATCGTTTTTTGATCAAGTTCTTGTGCAATAATTCATCAACAACGTGAGATTATTGTCAAACTAAAGGCAAAACATTCAATAACATACCTAATGCACGCCATTTATGCCACTACATTTCATGTAATTTCCCCTAGTTTTCATGTGTCGTAATTCATCAAACACAGTAATATTAGTTCAGTTGGAACACACATTGAATAAACGACCCTGTGTACAAATTCTTAGTAAATATAGAAAAGTGCAAAGCATAAATTCATGGCTGCTTTTGATGAAACGGAGAATAGAAGAAGGAAAAATGGCTCTTAAAACATGGAAGAATATGGTGAAGTTCCCTCACCTGGCAAGTCTCGTCCTCCTGGCCTTACTCGCTGTTGCTATTCATCTAACACGCAACAAAGGGAACGACGCAGTCCAGCTAGAAAACCAAGTCTTGCTCAAAGAAGACAGTAGTAAGAATGATTCAGCTCCAGGATGCAACTTGTTTTCAGGCAGATGGGTATACGACAACGTGTCGTACCCTCTTTACAAGGAGAGACAATGTTCTTTCATGGAGTATGATTTTGCTTGTGAGATATCTGGGAGACAGGACCTAAAGTACCAAAACTGGAGATGGCAACCTCATCTTTGTGACCTTCCCAGGTTCCTAAAATGACAAATTATGTTATGTATATATATATTTCTTGTGAGAACATTTTGCTGGTTTTCTTGAAAGTTTAATTTAAACATGTAGACTAATAATAGGTTTAATGGGACGGCGTTGTTGGAGAAAATAAGGGGGAAAAAGCTTGTGTTCGTGGGAGATTCCTTGAATAGAAACCAATGGAGATCGATGCTTTGCCTGATTGAATCATATCTTCCTCCATCATCAAAGAAATCAGTGAAATTGACCGGCAACTTGTACTCCTTTCACTCCACTGTAAGACTTTTTTCTACGAGTTCCGGCAATTAAATTAACAGTTTCCATATATATTGCACAGTCAATTTTTGTTGTCTGAATGAAGGAATATAATGCGACAATCGGGTTTTATTGGGCGCCAATGCTCGTGGAATCGAACTGTGATGACGCAGTGACCCACCGCGTGCGGCCTCGTATTGTTCGAATTAAGTCAATAGAAACCCACGGCAGGCATTGGATTGATGCAGATGTACTGGTGTTTGACTCCTTTACTTGGTGGATGGATCCGATGATGACAATCTTGTAAGTATTATTACAGTATCAAAAACCAATATTATACACCAGTTCATCTTTCTCTACATATGTTATAACGTTGATGATATATATCTATATGGGTCAGGTGGGGATCATTTGAGAGCCCTGATGCAATATACAAAAAAGTCGAAATGAAGCTGCGTCGGTATGAAATTGCATTAAGCACTTGGTCAGATTGGCTGGAAATTCACATCAATCGAACCAAAACCAAGTTGTTCTTCATGAGCCTCTCACCTTATCCTTTAGGGTATGCGTAGTCATGAGATGGTCAGCGTTTCATTTCATGATATCATGATATAGGCATTCGAAAGCTCACAAACAAGAAATTTACCTGTCTCTTGTTCCATCATTTACAATTCATACATACGACTTTTCATGCTCCAACAATAATTAACTAATCCATGGTCATGAATCATGATGTATAGAAATACAGTATGGAGCACGGACGACAGCTGCCACAACAAAAGTGAGCCAATCTTGGACGACAGGTACTGGGCAAGTGCTGCAAACCGCAGCATGATGCAAATAGTGGAATCAACGATAGAGAAGCTGGAGGAAAGAGGGTTGAAAGTAGAATATCTCAACATAACGCAGCTGTCGGGTTACAGGGAAGATGCCCATCCATCCATCTTTAGAACCTTTTGGGGTACACTAACCAATGAGGAAGTTAAAAACAACGTCCAAAGATATGCGGATTGTATGCATTGGTGTCTTCCAGGAGTGCCTGATGTTTGGAATCAGATCCTTTATGCCTATATTATGAGATCCTGATACCTTTATATATGCATATGAATATGATTGTTTCTGCTTCCGCAGCCTGCTTTGATTAGGCCTCAATAGTTCTGCATCTGTACACGAGAAGTTGTTGAAATGGAAAAATTGACCTTCTCTTTATCTTTTCATCTCCAAAGTCAAGTGAATTGTATGTGGTTTCCCTTTTAGTAACTTGGATTTGTATACTTAACTAACTTACTTGATCCAGCTAGATTGATATAGATACTTGATATAGAGAATTATTTAATTCCCTGTAATTTCAAGAAATTCTTTAATTATAGTGCATGGCCTAGTACGTACACATGTTCCTGCCTGAATTTATCAAAAAGATTCTTTAATTGTAACATCTCCCGATCCCTCATTTTAATTCCCCATCTTTTCCTTTTTCCCTCTCCTGCAACTCTTATTCAGGAAAACATTTTAGTCCAATCAGAGAATTGATTCTTTGCAACTTAAGTAACAAAATAACAATCTAAAATATTTTTTTAGCAAAGAGCATATTTTTGTTGTTGTTGGTTTATCAAATATCTGCATGTAACTAATTTAGTATACATTCTTATGTAGATATATAAAAATGTCCTTATTCTTCTACACTCAAATGTATCACATGAAGAATATTATACTTAATAGAGAACTATAATCTTGGACCCCTTTATTGCTCTTAAATGCCCTTATTCTTCTTTACTAAAATGCATCCATGGTATTTTTTAAATAATTTCTCTTGGTCTCAAATGTAGATAACTATTGATTATTGATGCTATTATATATAACAGAATAATATTATACTTAATACTTTTTTTTCCCAGAATTAGTTCATAATTCATCCAACTTGAAATGTGATTTGTATTTTCTTTTAGAATACAATTCATTCCCTAAAGTACCCAAAATAAATACACTTATCCCTTCTAATATTTATTAGTAAACAAAATATATTTACATAATCCATCTTAAGACTTACATCATCAAACATGCGGGCAGCTGTATGCATATGCAAAAGCCCCTGTGCGTTGTGACATTCATGTGAGCTGAAATTCGTTGATTTCGAATCTCAATTTCAATTTTCAACAGTCCTTTTGACTTCTCTTGTCTGCCACATATTTTAGTTAGCTATTTATTTTTTACATTCAAAGCATTTGTCTAAGTGAAAGCGCGACAGACTATGTCTTTATTAGGGGAAGGCATAATGATCATTAAAAATTCCTGATCCATAGTAAGCAGGCTCATATGTTTACTTGCAAGTATAATAATAATAATAATAATGAACTTACTAAATCCTACTTCTTTCTCATGTATTCTTCTACAGCCTAGACGACAGGGTCGTTGTCGGCTGACCAAATTCTTGAAATTGTTGGAGTAGCAGAATCGAGTAGTTCCCCTTCTCCCTCACACATCCATAGATACAATGCAGAGATGGCAAAAGAGAAAAACACATTTCCCCCTTATTGCTCTCCTCTTCTTTGTTTTCATTGCTTTCTCAATCCTTTATAGTGAGTCTAACATTCGAGGGATTCACCAAGACCAGCCTCCCCGTGATAGTAACGGTGACCAGCGACCATCTGCCGTTCAAGCTGGTTTATTGAACAATTCTAGACCGGCCCAGGTCCTTCAAATTTCAAAGAAACCTCCAGGTTACTTTCTCTTCACTTTGAATGCCTTCAAAATCTATATACGTTTGTATTAATAAGGTTGTTGCAAATTTTACTAGTCATTTTTGTGGGCTTTTGGATTTTTTTGAATTGCTGTTGTTCTGCGCTTCTTGGGACGAAGCAAACGAGGATCTCTGAGTTTAATTTCGTTGAAATCTTGGCTTTACTGCTTACATGTTCTCATAATAATGATGGATACAGTAAATTTTACTTGTTATTTTTGCTGGAATGTTGAATTTGATTTTCTATTGTCCTCTGCATTGTTGTGGGAGTAAAACAGAATTGGGATTGTTAAATTGAAAGGGTTTAATATGGTTTCTGTCTCTAACTTGTGTTTCTTCTTTTTTGGTTGGCTTTGTAGTCGGCATAGATAAATTTACTACATGCAGTTCCACGGTGAGGTATAGTGGGAGGAGAGCTGTTTCGGCTCTTCACAGGCCGGGATCGGACGATCTTCAGGCTGATTCGGCGGTGGAAGGGTGTGACTTATTCTCCGGAAAATGGGTTTTTGATAACACGTCATATCCATTGTATAATGGGTCTCGTTGTCCATACATGTCTGATCAGTTGGCTTGCCAGAAGCACGGGAGGCCTGATATAGAGTATCAGTTCTGGAGATGGCAACCCCATAACTGCAATATGAAGAGGTAGCTCTGTTATATGAATTATACCATATAAATTAATTGTTAGTTAAGCACTCGGATAAAGAATAATTTTCTTAGGTATTCATTCAAATGAACTTTTTTGATGATTTCTTGTTAATGAAAGCGTAGGTGGAACGCAATTGAAATGTGGGAGAAATTGAGGGGGAAGAGATTAATGTTTGTAGGGGATTCACTGAACAGAGGGCAATGGATATCAATGTTGTGTTTGTTGCAGTCTGCAATTCCAGCAGATAAGCAGTCCATCACACCAAATTCCGAACTTACAATTTTTAGAGCAGAGGTAAGTTGCATGTGTGTATTATTATGAGGAGAATAACACCAATGCTTTATGTATATTCCAATTTTATGTAATGTTAATGGCTAAAGTTAGCTAAGTTTAACAATTTAATGAGCATGTCTACGATCAAAAACTCTTACTGCAAATAATCTAGTGAAGCTAGTTAATCATAAATAACCAAAGTGTAGACCTCCTAAATAGTGCCTAGAGTTCAGAATGCAACAGATGTTTGAAACTCATCACATGGTTCTCATTTTTTATGCGGTCGTGACTCTGTAGAATTACAATGCCACTCTGGAGTTTCTATGGGCACCTCTCCTCGTTGAGTCTAACTCCGATGATGCGGTTGATCACCGAATGAGTGAGAGAATACTGCGTCCGGACTCAATTCTTAGGCATTCATCACAATGGGAGCATGCCGATATACTGGTCTTTAATTCGTTCTTATGGTGGAGACAAGGGCCAGTTAAGCTGTTGTAAGTATAATCCTGAATGTCTTGTACTACTGAAGCTTAGCATCTCTATAATGGAGATGCAAAAAGGTTTCTTGGCCTTGAAGCAAATGCTTGTAGCTCACATGTGTCTTAATAATTATGTTTAGATGGAGCGATGAAGAAAACGGTGTTTGTGAAGAAATTGGTGGGCTGGGTGGTATGGAGTTGGCCATGGAATCCTGGGCGGATTGGGTAGCCTCTAAAGTTGATCCCTTGAAGAAGAAAGTTTTCTTTGTTACAATGTCGCCTACACATCAACTGTAAGCCCTCTCTGAATTCAAGTAAACTTTGCCCGAACGAATTTGGACTTGATGTAATGCTTTCTCAAGCGAAATTCCTTGGGGGTTAGGAAGTTCGCCTGTCTTTCTGTTTCATAATTGAGAGATTCCGGAATGCAAGTATTGAGTTGTTCGTGAGCTGAATTCAATTTTTAATTCTTGGAACCAAGTTTCTGAGCTAGACTCTCTTCTGCTTTGTTAGACTTTTCACAAAGGTGGACGTCAGACCACGTTGGCTTAGTGGATATATCAATTTTTTTTGCCTGAGATTGAATTTAACTCCGAACTAGGGTGAATCATGGATTATATGCTGACTGCACGACCGAGCTTATATTTTCTGTCAAGCTGTTCCTTCCTTTTCTTTCTCAAGGAAAATTTTAAGTAATTTAGTATCAATCGCCTTCTTGTTCCCATTCGTATAATTAGTCTCTTCATCTCTTTCTTTTTGTTTTGCTTTTCTTTTAATTAAGTGAAACTTTGGAGTTACTTTTCATGGATATTATTATTGACTGAGCAGGAAAGAGGAGTGGGAGCCTGGAAGTGAAGGCAATTGTTATGATGAGAAGCAGCCTATACATGATGAAAGATATTGGGGATCGGCTTCCGACTTACCCACGATGCGGATGGTGGAGAAAGTGTTGAGTAGGTTGGGGTCCAAGGTTTTTGTTCTCAACATCACTCAGCTCTCTGATTACAGAAAAGACGGCCATCCCACCATTTACCGCAAGTTCTGGGAGTCATTTAGCCCTGAGAAATTGGCAAATCCTGCTAGCTATTCTGATTGCACGCACTGGTGTTTACCGGGGGTGCCCGACGTATGGAATGAGTTACTATTCCAATTTTTGTGAAAAGGGGTTCACTAGATAAGGTCGTATTGGACTCGTAAATCGTGATCTGTGGCTCTTAATTCTATGTACATTTCAAACAATCAAGTAATGAAGAGAATCATGCTGCTTTTAACAAATGAGCAAGTTGATTATGTGATGAAAGACCATTCTTGAAGTGGATTGAGACGAATTATAGCTTTGTGGCTGATAGAACTGTCTCTTGTACTTATACTTTTGCAGTCTACCAAGTGAACCATATATGCATGGCTGATCGTATATAACATGAATGCACCAATACATAATATAAAACAAACTTTTCATTATGAACAATTTCCGGGTTGATAGCCATCAATCAATCATCTACCGTTTACTTTTATTTTTATTTTTTGTTTCTAGACATATGAGAATATTCAAATTAATTTTCAATTTTGTTGGTATGTAAGATTAAAATAGGATCTTAAACATAGTTTAACAATATTGAATTATACATATCATGTGATAAGTTAGCAAGATGATAACGGATCAAGTTCACGCCATGACAACAGAATTGAAACACTGAGTTGAACACTTGTTTGAGATGATCGGTCAGAGGGTGAGGGTGGTATCGGGCTCCCTTTTGCATGTGGAGCAACATTTACAAAACCCTTCGTCTTCAAGTTGAAAGTCACCCGAAGTTTGACAAGAATCACCATCAATCAACCTTGGCACTTCTGATGAAACGGGTTGCTGTGAAGAAATGGAAACCATATCCTCAGACCCTCAATAAAGGAACATCTTGATCCATGCATGAGCACAGAAACACTCGAGATATATATATATAAACGGAAGTGTTAACATTCAACGAGCAAAAACCATGATGAGAGGAGAAACAAACTCCCACCTTCCTGAAAATCGTGCCATCTTCCTCCACATGCCACCCAGCTTCCTCGCAAAGCGCCTTGAGAAGATCATTAGAGTCAGCATGCTTCGGGAGATTGTAGTTGCCGTGAGCCCTTAGGCCCTCAAAGATTTTATGGGTCAAGTACCTTCTCCTTCGCTCCCGTTGCTTATTGTTCAGCCGCTCTCTGTCGGAAGGGAAGCGATATTTGGTGACAAGGCCGCCATTTTTGGTGGGTCGACGAACCAGCCATGGGCCTTTGCTAGTTTTGATGCATCCTCTAAGTAAATTGTTTCTTTCTTGTTCCATAACTTGTATTCTTCCTAAACCAGTTCCTTGAGAGTTAGCATTAATTCTTGGGACCATACTACTGTTATATAGATATAATAGAATGGAATGGAGTAGCTAAGAGGACAATAATTGAAAAAGAACAAAAAGGACGTACTATGTGATATTCCCTCAGCGTTCTTTCATCTGTGTGTCTTCTTGGACATGCCTATCGTGCTGTGTTGTGGGGTGTTATCTTTTTTGTCTTCCCTTTGTTTTCCTTGGAAAAGCATGAAACATTTGCAAGCTTGACCATGTTTTTGCCGGTTTTGGTATTAAAACTGATCTGGGGAAAGATATACCTGGAGACGCACATGACAAAATTCCCATAACTTGAAATTTTGATCTGCTGGCAACGATATTCCTTGCAGACATGCAAGTTCTACTTTTAAGAAGGGAAGATATTCTGTGCTGTTAGAAATCAAGACATGCTACAGTTGAGAGTACACAAAGACAATACGAATTCAACCCCCCTTCAGCCACTTGGCACTGCCAAAAATGGGAGAATTCAGATTTCCCCACACCAATGATTCTTCATCTTTTATATAAAACATTTTGAATAACAGGAATGACAGATGTGAACCTGTGATTCAGAATTGGTAGAAGAGAACTCGATTAAGCCACACAAATATATTCCATTTATTCCTCAGGAATTAGTTAATTTACTTTACGCCCAAAGGAAAAACTACTCATTCAAACCGCTTAAACGACTGCTATGACTGCTCTCTGTCCATCAAACTGAATGACTTGCAAGTGCATTTGGAGTACTATGAAAGGATTTCATTCAGACATTGGCGTTCAGCAAAAACTTTACTAAAAACAATCCCACCTTAATGCAAAAGCTGAACAGCCTTGCTGCAGCATTCTGATATTCCAGAAAACAATGTTCCCAACTAATTATACTATTTGACTTGATTTATACAATGATGATCTACATGCACTGTACAATCGGAGTACTTACTCCCATATTTGACAGAAACACTATACACCAAGAGAAACTGTAGTCGACCAATTCTCAACGCTTATCTCGAGCTTATACTTGATTTGGGTCTCTGGGATATTTTGCAGGCAGCCTTGCTCAATGCCGAGGATTAAGATACAAAGAGACGTGCACTTCAAGAGCTTAAATAGGTGCAATCAACATCCATCTTTTGAGTTTCTGATAATAGAAGAGACAGTCTCCTTAAGCTTCTCGGTTATCTGCATAAACAAATTTACATAAATATATTATCTATACAGGGTGGACCTAATACACGGCATGTTGTAATATGAGAGTCATACCAGACTTGATGTATTTGCCCATTTTAACACTGAAGCAGCAACATCTTTTAAATGGCTATAACCTGCATGATCATAACTTAGAAAGTAATCAGAATTTTCTGTTGCTTCAGCCACCCACAGGCCATTTACTTGATCTCTTGGTCTCTTGGTGAGATTGCAAAACCCAACCTGTGAAGGAGATAAGTGAATCTGTTCTCAGAATTAACTATAAGAGTGATCCTTATAATCTACTTTCCAATCCACTTCATATCCTAGAAATTAGTCGGATTGGCAGACACATTACAGTATTTACTTCCCTGAAAAAGAAAATAGAATAGAATGGATGCTGTTGTCATTAGAAAAACTACTTTATGTAACTGCAAGAAAAGGTTAAAAAAAACTTTTCTCAAGAATTCTCTTCTATAATCTGCAGTCTTAGTACTTATGTTCTTCACGATGTTTTTGGCTAGAAGAAAAAACTCAACAAATAGTTAATTGCAGAATAACAGAAAACATGATGGACAACCAAGATGAAGGCTTTTGTGAGATATCTGAAAATACTGACCACAGATCCTACAATATTAGAGTTTACTGGTGCAGATGAGTCAAATTCAGTGTATGGCAAGCAGAAGTTAATGGCCAGTAATGCATCCAGTGATTCCTTGGAACAAAATCCAGCTGTGGATCCATCCGTCACGAACACCCACTGCTTCTGTTGATGACCTTGTCTATATACCTCTCCCACATAAACAACAAAAGCTGCAATGTCAAACTCACTGCACAAAATCCATGCAATGTCAAACTCAATGCACAAAATTCAGAAGTGCCAGCAATTCCATGACATCAAAAGTCCTACCTCAAGATGGGAACTTCGCTCAAACTTGATATTGCAGTTGATGAACGAAGAGTGAAGAATGGCCTGCAAGAACAAGTTGTTGATCATCCAACAATTAAACATTTTTCTGACGAACACAGAGAAACAAATGCATGTTTCTGCAATCACTTACTCAAAATTCTTCATCATCAATGGAGACAGAGGTCGCCAATTGCTGGCTGATCCTCTTGCTTGTAGGTAAAGGATACCTGAATCAGAGCTAGATGGTACAAGGCCTCCAACAGCATATGCCTGCCCTTCGGAGAGCTCTAGCATCTAAGAAGCAATGAGATTCCACAGACGAGTCATAAAAGTTTTAATTGGAAAAGAACTAGAATTTCAAGAAACTTGGTCAGTGTGGCATGCATGTGCAGTGTGAATTCACCTGTTCCTGTGTTGGATTCCATATTGTTATCAAGCCTTTCCTAGGAGAACGTTCTCGTGGTTGGTGTTTATTTGTCAAACCAAGAACTTTAATCCTCAAAAATGGAGTAACCTCTCTTTCATTAAGCCCAGCAGCCTCCATAGCTTTCTGAATAGATATTTGCATGTCTGACTGCCTCATTGCCTAACATTGCAGGCAAATCAAATCAGATGGTTTGTAGATGGAAAGTCAAGAAACACATTTCGGCATACCTCCAACTTCGTTTTATAAGAAGCAAAAGAAGTTAATTCTTTTGAGCTCATTCCCGCCATTAAAACCTCTGGTTCCGCAGCTGTCTCAAGTAACTTCATAAGTTTGGCCCCTTCTTCACTTTCATGATCATAACCAACATTAAATTCTGTTTCCTTTTGGAATCCTGATATGATTCCTTCAGCAACAACATCACGCCTGGACCCAAAAAAAGCTCAAAAATCAGGTTGCATTTCTTCCTCTACTTAATTTACATACCATAAAAGGACTTATTTAGATTACTGAGAAGGGCATCAAGAAAGAATATATAGAGTAATCCAATCAACTGATCCAAGCTTCCATTGTTAACAAATTTATCTTCTGGCATCTCAAGTCCAATCAACTATATACAGTGTAACAGGGCAACATTAAGACACAAATCTGGGTCAGAAGGGATGTGGATTTTTATAGTTCCAAAAAGGTAAGCTAAGAACAATAAAATATTTGCAGGATGGCATGGGAAGTAAATAGAGGATTAAGCAATACCAGAGAAGGAAAAGATTTTGGAAACAATCTAGGGTATGCTAAAAACCCTGTCTTATTGATATGTTCCTCTACATTAATTGAAGCACTAAAATATAGTATTCTAGAGTTCAAGTTCCGTTGGCACATTTATAACATGAAGCATCATATCTATGAATTATCTCGAAGAAACATAGAAAATATGATAGGTTACAAGAGTTCATAGTCTGAATCTCACTTTTACATGCCTTCATTTACTAAAAGATGGTAAAATGATTGTACCCTTAATTAATGATCCTTGAACGACATATCCACTGTGCATTCATAAATGACCATATGATACCTGTAGCACACCTTCTTATCTTGCATACTTTCACACCCAGCACAAAACAGATTAATAATTGAAAAGAAGTGTGGAGAAATCTCTGGCAGACTAATATTTTACTTATTATTACAGAACGATATATAATCAGTTAAAATTGGCAACACAAGCATCACCTTTCATTATATAACTGCAGTGCTTTAGCTTCCTCTCTCTCAGACCTCACAATGAAACTCCCATTGCTTAACCTGGATGATATGCTATTCCAGTCAAACTCAGTTCATAGAACAATATGTTAGGTGACAAGTAGGTTACCTTTCCCTATACAAAACTGGATATATCCTTGTAACACCAACCAAAGTGCTGGGGACTGTGCCTCCAGTACCCTTGATGCATCTGAATGCCAATGGAACACCAGCACTTTTACCTAAGTGCAAGGTAAGCCCATGACTGAGGCTCGGGGAAACCAAAAAACATGCTGTAGAAACATATTGTAGCAAATAAAAAAGCAGAAAAACATAGCAAGCCCTTACAGAATCCCAATCTTTCAGCCCAATGACATCTGTAAGTGCCATTCATATGCAATAATAAACTAGTTGTCTTTGATGCCTGAAATGAAATATAGCACTAGTCAATAAACAACAAAGACCAACGATTCAACATAACAGAGATAGCAGAAAACTAGGACTGCAGATTGACCTCAAAGGGTGAAACAGGCCCAGGCCACCCACAGAGTTTGGCTCCCCAGATCTTCAGATGACAATACAAACTGTAAGCAGCAGGAAGCATTCTCAAATGGAATGGATGCACTAATGAAGATAACAAGAAAAGATATTGTACCCTGAGTTTTTGCCCCACAAACAACTTTCCTGAAGCAAGCTTCTGAGATAGTAGTTCATCCAACAAAGCTTTAACGGAATACCTAATAAATTCTTTGAGTTACTCCGGTGGAAATCAACTTCGTCCAAAAGGATTAATGTGAAAACTTCCTCACCATCCATCAGTTAACTCTATTTTTGAAGTTCTATCATCGCCATTCTCCTCCGTTGAAGCAGATTGATCTCCAAACTTTAAGTCATGGCTTTCACCAACAGCGGAAATGCAAAGTACTATTGAAGAAGGTGGCGCATCTCCATCTAAGATTTTCTTGATTGCTGATCTATGCCCATGATTTACTTCTCTCTCATACCTCTCACATGTAGGGGACTATAAGATTCCTGAAATGGCTGACTAAAATAAATAACAAAATGAAACTCAGATACCTGTACCGTAATTCTTCAAGCACATTAGTGACTGTCAACAATTTGCCAGAAAATTTAGCAGGATAGCACCTCTCATAAGAGGCAAGTTTCCAAACAATCCACTTATAGTGATTTGAAACCCACCTGTGTTAAAAGATGGAAAAATAAAAAAGAATGAAACAAAGTAGGATGATAAGAATGCACCAAAATATCCATGAAGTTATCTATTCAAGTATGACTCGTTAACGAGTATACTACTAGGATTAGCAATGTATATATGACCCTTGACATTAAGAAAGCAGACAGAATAAGTGACAGAAAGATAGTGCAATACTAAAAAAAAAAAGTCATTTCTTAATAATCAATTGGAAAACCATGTAGATGTGCACAAACTGCACGCTAAAACATAGCAAGTGATATAGGGAATTTGAATTCCAGTACACATTATAGGCATTGAAAAGCCACCTCCTACTAAATTCATGTTGATAAAGTTTAAGTAGCTAGAGAAAAGTTTTACTCTTTGGTCAAATATTGGAGGGAAGCTCCAGACTGAGACAACATCAAGTAAAAAGCCTCTGGACCAATGCATTCTGAAGATGTTTCATTCTGGAATGTGTAACTTTCAGCAGCAACTGGGTTCATTCTTTTCACATGCTCTAGCAAGTTCACCATCTAATTTCAAGATAAATAGCGTAGGGTATCAATTCCAAAAGGAAAAGCTATCAGTGAAAAATAAGAATGTGTATATAGAAAATATACCTTTTCTTGAAGTGATGGAGGCTGTAAAACATATTCTTTGACATATGCTCGTTGAACCTGAAGTGGGTATCTCATTGAAACCCTCTTTCTGCAAGAAGGCTCTTCTGGTGCTGGTCTAGACAAAGCTAGAGAAAATATATGCCTCAGAACCTCAAACAAAAGATATTGTTAAGCAGGAGGTTAAGCTAAAAGCTTGATACTTTACCATTAAGAACTGAAGAGTTACTTTTGTTTAAAGGGGTGACAAATGAACTCCGAGGCTTCTTAAATGGAGAAACATAGCTAATCCTTCGAACTCTTCGCTTTTCACCTAAATATTGCTTATTATCAATGTGATCCGTTTTCATGGTATTTGAGATATCCACCAGTGCCCGATTGGATAATGACCGCTTCAAGGGATCAACTTTCAGCTGAACTGAATTTCCCAAACAGTCCAACTTTTCTGAAGAGCTGTTAACTTTTGGGGGCTTTCCATCACAACTAAGTCCATTATAAGGCCTATCAAAAGTGTTAGTTGCTGCCTCCATATCAAACTTTGTAATCAAGTTATTCCGTGGTAATAGTTTCTCAGATTTACCCAATGACTGCTTCAGGTATGTGCTTGATGCAAAGGGTGATGTAAAATTCCTCAGGGACCAGTCACCATTATCTATCCCCTTCTGCAAAAATGGTGTACTAAGATCATTTTCTTGGTTAGAAGAACTACTGGGTTTTCCATCATCAGTTACTGAAAACTGTGGATCAGTGCTTGCATCATTTAAAAATGAATCAAATTCAGGATTTCCAAGCAAACTTCTCGCTCGTTGCAATGCTTCACTAGAAACTGATATGGATCTCCCCCCAGCAGTTTGAAATCTGATAGGAGGAGGCTTTGGAGCCGTGAAATCTTGAAATTCCTTTGCTGCAGTTCTGCAGGAATCAGAAGGAAGACTGGAAGATGTCAAAACCTTGGTAGAACTACTCAAACTTAAGGTACTCACATCCTCAGTCTCTAGATGAGATAGATTTTTGCGAGACTTTGTGGAAGTAGACTTTTTTTTTGTCTGTTCAAATACATCTAAAGACTCTCGATCATAATTTTGGTCCAGACCTAGCAAAGTTTTTGCTCTAAGTAGGCCAGCTGAAGATATGTTGACTGTTTTTCCTGATCCTGTCTGGAACATGGAATTTGACATATTAAGTACACTTTCTGATGCACTCTGCAACCTGGACTTCAATGTAACCACTGATCTCTGTGAGTCCATCTCAAACATTGGTTTCGACAGAGCATATCCATTTTCACTTCCAGCAAAGTGGCCTGCATGGGATTTTGTTTAAAAAGAGATGCATTGTTTATATTCATCTTTCCTTGCGTGCTTACACCACAGTAGTTTCTTGAAAGCATATATTTATAATTCGTCAGAGCGCAACAAAAAGCTCAAATCAATTCAGATTTGTGATGTTGGACAAATTCCACTTCAGTTATACTAATTATTAGAATTTCTTTTGCTACATGAATGTCATTTACTAAAAAGCAGAATAGTTAATGGAAACAGTACAGCATAAAACAGTGAAGTTCTAACTTTACTCTGTTCCATTTGTAAAGCATGATCAGCTGCCTAGTCACTGATGTCACTCAAACAATTGAATATGCCAGAATCAAGTAATAATGGTTGCTTATATTACCAAATCAACAAACTGTTATTCCCAATTTAATGGCACCAACACAACCAAAAACGTAAAGGAGCGCAAGAAACAAAAGAAAAATACCTATACCCTTATCAGTCAACGTGTCATCATCCACGTCACCAAGAACTGAGCGTGCTTTTGCTATTGAAGACTGCATCACCTGAACAGACTTTCCCAATCCAGTTCGAAACATTGGTGGGTCTTCCTCAATGCCCTGCCCATTCTCCACCAACTTGGAACAACCTAGGCAATTTCAAAAAAGAATTAAACACTACTGAAAGTTCAGTTAATTAATAGAAGCTACAAATAATCTGGTAACTAAGGAATGGATATAAACGTGCCTAGAAGCAACAGATCGGCCATGGAAGGTAGACGACGACCGTCGGTACGTTGTTGGTGTACGGCGTCACATTGCTCTTCTTTCTCGACCTGGTGATCGGTAATTTCCCACCGGAATTTATTCCTGCCATCGGAAAATATCTGCCACGTCGACATTTCCCGGCACACGCCTAGGGTTTTGCTTTTCTAGTCGAATTTGTGTAGAGTAAGTGCAATTCAGAAAAGAATTGGCAATTGTATAAGAAAGCGGGAAACTTTTTAAAACTAGTGGCGCGTATCAAAGCTTTGGGCTCCCTTTTCCCGAATGTTTGGGCTTCTGAATTGTAAAGTCCACAACACTGTACAAAAACCAAATTAATTGGGGCCCATCCAATCACTGGCCCAATAGCCCCACTTTATAAATCATGGTAATAATATTGTTATTGGGGAAAAACAAAAGAATTACGTGCGACTTCCAACTCAATTTTTCTTTTCTTTGGGTAAATGTAAATTTCATTAATAAAACAAGATTGTACAGTACAACAGTGCTCAACTGGTGGTTTCTCGCTCGACAGGCCAAGAGATACCCCATAATCTATATAACGCACATGAACTAACAGAACGAGATAAATTAACACTGATAATCCTCTGTCTAATCTTCCACATTTATGGTGGCTATGATATTCAGTGGTCGCTCCGTATGCTCAAAGCGTCTCAAATTTCGTTCCCTCCAACTCAATTTACTAACTTATTACACATGCCAAGAACAGGACAGTAAAACTATTTATAAAAAATACTTTTACTTTTTAGATAATTATATATACATGCATCAATATTATTTATATAAATTATTTTTATTTTTTTTAAATAATATGCATATATCTCTAAAAATATCCACAAATTATTATATTTGTGGGTGGCAATAGTATTTTGTAATTGGAAAGTGTATTTATGGGGAGGGCGCCTGATCCGGGTCTGCCACCGTCTGATGCATTAGTTATATCCCGACAATGCTTAACCAAGCTTAATTATACCACCCCTATTTACTGCGGTCCGACCCCATGTTCTGTCATCAACTCATCATGCTCGCATTTACTTACCCGGCCCCCTTCCTTTGGTTGGCGGAACCAGGGGACGACGGACCATCCACATTTCTTTATCATCACAAATCAAATTTCTTATTTAAGAATTTCCTGCAACACTAAAACTTGAAAATTCATTTATGGGAAATGGAGAGAAATAAAATTTCAAGCACGGAGACGGCAACTTCTTAATTCCATCTTCCCTCCCTACTTACCACATTCTTCTCACTGTATACAAAATTTGTATTCTTGTTTGACAAAATTTGAGCTTGACTTTCCACACGCCCGAAACACTTGTTGTCGTCCAATATAGCAGCAAATGTTGCCTATCATCATTACCATAAACGACTCTTAATTAGTTGGAAATTTAGAATGTAATAATTAAGGTTTAGATTAATCATTATCTGAACATTGTTATGATGCTGGAAATTACTGCTATTTACTGCATTTCCTCCACGTGGCGAGCCATGGTTAACTGAAGAAGGCCCTGATTTGCCACCAACATTTGGCCACTCCACCCATCTGCTGGCCCTGCCGGACCTCACCATTGAATTCATTATTTTATTTACTACAATTGATTAATTCTTTAACTTATAGTCAAGTTTTGAGGAAATTAAATAATTTAATTATTAAGGTATATTTTTCATTTTAAATCTTTGGAGATTGAATTTCTTTTTACAAGTAGTCAAATAAAAAAGTAGAATCACGTTGACTATTAACAACATAACCACGTCTTAGTCTGGCGGAAAATTGGAGAACCAATTTTGATTATATATATTTCTTATAAATGCATATACTAATCAATTCATAATCATTGTGCTAAAATGAAATTGCAGGGTATAAATATACAGATTCAATAAAAAGATGTGAATATCAATGATGTTTTAGTCTAATATATTAAGGTAACGTCTCATAGATATATTTGAGGTAGTGAATTCGAGTCAGAGTCGATTTGTGAATATTTAGTTCAATTAATATAAATTTATTTGCGATGAGAATTTATTTTAATTTATTAATTGAATTGCTATATTTATGATGCAATTATATAATGATTATTTATATTAAAAAGAATTAAATAGGTAGTGTTGAAGATTTGAAATTGTTGGAGAGAGCCTCGATGGTGGTGAACTAGTCTGGAATTCTGGTCTACTTCTGCGTCCTTCTTTCTCCGTCTTTACTATAATAATAATAATTCCTCGATATTAATATTTTTAGTGTGGGAGTCAGACCCATACTACAATTTCCGATGCGTCCCTCCATGTCATGTCAGTGGAAGAGGAGGAGGAGGTGGGTAATGGAATGTGGGATTTCCCATAAATGTTCTTATTCTCAACTTTAAACCCCTCTTCCTCCTCAAAATTTCAATCTAGCCACTCATATCAGATGAGTAACGAGCTGCTGCTTTTTTTTGCCCTATTAATTTATAGAGAAAACAACGTCACAGTGTTTGGTTTCATTCATAATAAATATTTGTTTTGAAAGTTCTGGTCGTATTTTGAAATAATATCTCATTTATTTTTTATTAAAATAAGTTTATATTAATTATAGGTCCTACAACTAAAAAAATTATATACATACTCTTACATATATATAAAATATATATAAAAGATACATGATTTGATAATGAAAAGTAGTTTTTGTCTCTCACTAAATAAAATCAAACATATCATACTTTTTTATATTATCTCTAAAATCAAATTCAAGCATACACACTATCTCTAACACGTATTTATTTATCTTTATTTTTCTCTTTCTATCCCCACAAAACACACCAAAATAAGTTAAAAATAAAACTAAACATAGTGCATAATTTTATTGTCAACTCAAAATTCTCGTCGTGAGTGAAATGTTTTTTACCGCACGCTCTTATATACAAATTTCATTGTTCAACTATGATTGCTATATTTTCGTCTCAGCTAAATTCTTATTTTATTAGTATGAGATAGGTTGGTATGAAATCACAGAGAGTTTAGGTTGGTGATCGGTACTAGTATCGAACTTCCAAATTTTGTACAACAAGTGGGTAATGTCGGCACTCAAGTGTGGTCATTCAAATAGCCTTGAAACCAAATATTCGGCAATGGTCACTTCTACCTTTCTAACCCTAATTATACGGATATGTAAATAAATGTAATGATTATATGCTGCCTGAAAGACCAAGTGGACCAAAATTAGGACAAATTAAATGGAGCTTGATGTATGAACATTAATTACTGTTTATCCATAGGTTGTTATATTAATTATATGATTATAATGCGATGTGAAATGGATCATGTCCAAGTTTATGCCCATCATTAAACTAAAGATTTGTGGAGAAATTAAAACAGAAAGTAATGATGAAGGAAAGAAAGAAAGGGGAAAAAAGAAAAACTTCTACTGCTTGGAGTCTTAGTCGCAGCAGTCAAGTCGAAAGGACACAGTTGTAAGAATTAAGAAATCTACAACCATTTTCAAGCAGTGGTGAGTTAAAAAATTCCACATAAAAACGTACGTACTTAATAATTTCAATTCTCAAGAGAGGAAGAAAAGTAACGTAGTCGGCAGGGCTTTATTGTTTAGGATTACTATATACTTATACGTATTTTCGCTATCCAACACAATGTGCTACAAAAATTTAGTCAAAGATTTCCGATACGGGGGCCTCTCTCTCTCTGTCTCTCTCTGGATCTTGAGAGAGAGAATTTTGATGACGTTGGTCTGACATTCTCCACGTTACTTTGCTTCTATAAATACACCCCATTTCCATTCGTTTCTCCTTCACCATTCATCCTTTCTCTCATCTCCCTACCCCTTCTTTTCTCACACATACCCACGTGTGTGTGTGTGTGTGGTGGGGTTAAACTACAAAGTTCATGCATGCAGATTTTCTCTGGTAAAAGTTTTGGCATTGTGCGAAAAAAAAAAAAAAAAAAAAAAAAAAAAAGAGTATGGAGAACCCGTAAAGCTCAGGAGGGATAGCACCATGGATGTATGATCTTAGTACTCTCCGCCGCCGTGGACGGTGGCGGAAGTGATAGATCTCTATAGCGTTTTCGTGTGTAAAAGTTTTGGCATTGTGGGAAAAAAAAAAAAAAAAAAAAAAAAAAAAAGAGTATGGAGAACCCGTAAAGCTCAGGAGGGATAGCACCATGGATGTATGATCTTAGTACTCTCCGCCGCCGTGGACGGTGGCGGAAGTGATAGATCTCTATAGCGCTATCCATCCTGAGTTTCATGGGTTTTGACCGTACTACTACGTTGTCGTATGGTGGTGTCATTAATTAGGTACGAAAAGGAAATGATGGTTGGAAAGGTGGGTACGTGCTTGCATTATGTACATTCATCTCAATCCTTCCTTCCTCCCTTTTATTAGTACTTATCCATACTCCTTTTTCTTTTTTCTATTTTTTTAATCTTTTTCATATAATGTTTTTTGAATTTTGCAGATTCCGGAAATATGTAATATCAACTGTCGTTGGAAAATTTTTAATTCGAATTGAGTTTGACAATATTAATAGGAATTAGACGTAATTTCGTTGATAGTTTCCTTTAAATGTGACTAATTAGATATTCTTTTAATTCAATAATTGTAGATGAATGATAATAAATTTCGTATTAATAGATATTGTAATACCAAGTAATTAAAATGATTAAAAATAAATTCAGTATTAGCCTCTCTGAATTTTGGTAATTGGAATGACGATGTTGATGATGCATGCGGATTCCTTCTTAATTATTCTTCTATAATTACGAAACTAATGCTAAAGCAATTAAGTCAACAAAAAAGCGGAAAATAGGATGGGAAATTTTTTTAATTTTACTGGGCGGTAATTTTATCTCTTTTTGTAATTTTGTCCTGTGATTTTAAGAACTTTACGCATTGAAACGAAAATGACAGAAATTTATTAAAATGGTCATAAAAGTGCACATGACATGTATGCACTGAGCGCGCTTTTTTTTTTATCATTTTGATCATTTTTGTTCTTAATATATAAAATATTAAAATTACAGGATAATTTTACCAAATAAATTTGTATACAACTAAAATTGCTACTCTATATACTACTTACTGGACTAAATTACTATAAGTTTCCTTATAACATGTAATGTATCATTCACCCGGAAAGAGATACTGTATGTATAGATATTTGAAGTAGTTGATAAAGAAAATGTAATTTGAGGGTTTGCATAAGGGAAAGTGGGCAGGTAGAAGGAATCTGCTTTTATATATTTTTATTAAATAGTAGGAAGCGTGAAAGAAAGCAGAGAGAGTTGACCGATACCCAAATGCATGCAAGTGAAGAAGGGTAAAGGGCTTTGATCAGTCATATCTTGGTAGTCAGTGATTGTTGTAGTAGCCTGTAATAAGTGTAGTGTAGGGGTTTCCAAATGGAAGCTAAATTAGGTTTATTTTGGGACTGCTAACTCGTCCCATCTTCCTTTCAACTTCCCATTCAGCTACTATCCTAATAATTCAAACCTTTCACCTGCCACATGACACCAAATCCAAATATATGTTCAGAACTACAACAAACAAGAAACAAGAAGAAGAGAGAGATATGAACATATGTTATATACATTATTAATGCTTTATATTTTAAATCTCATTTTGAGACGCATTATAATAATTTAGACAGTCTTTAGTTTAGATGAGATGTGACATAGCCCAGGGCATTAAGCTCTACGTGGGGCCTAAGTATGCCTCTGCCTTTATCTTGACAGAAAGATGTTTGATTTTCCTTTGGGCCTGCGTAATCTTCTTCTTGAGCTTCGGGCTACTTGAGCTTCCTTAGATGGATTTACTTTCTAGGACTTGTACAAGGCACCTGCTACCTACTGTTGACTCTCTATGGACACTCTGGGCTTTTACTTGGATGGGCTTCTTAGGGGCACCTAATTCCCTTGCTCAGGCTGTGCATTTGGGGGCCTTACTTAAATCGAGCTTCCCGACCTTGTTTAAGGTTTCTTCTTTGGCTTATTGTGATCTCTTTTTTTTTTTTGAACCGTTTGGGGCACCCTATTTTATGGACATCACAGTTAATTAGAGATGAACTAACACGAACCTCTCATTCCCATATAAAATATGCTTTGATGAAAAAAATAAAAGTGAAATTTAATTCTTTAGTACGTATATGTTGAAAAAAATCCCGGAGGCACTCCTTTTTTGTGTATCTCACGCAATGAATTGGCATGTGGAAAGGAAGAAACGAAAATGAAAGAAATTAGCACTCAATATGTCGGGCCATCCCATGTATGCATTATTTGGTTATATTTTGTTTTCTAATATCCAATTCATCTACCAACACTTACATGTAATCCTCAAATTATTTTTTTTCTTAATTCATTATAAAAAATTCTGTATTAATCAGATATTTTTTCCTTGTACACAATTCAGATTTATTATTCGACATACAAAAAAACGATGAGTATTATAAATAGCCCATTTAAAGGTTAGCATATTGGGCCTTATGGATTTGGGATGCAGTCCATTCGGTCTGGTCCATTGTCCCTCAAATTGGGACTGATAATTTTATAGCCCAGCCAGCCATTTCTTCCGTTTTCTTTTGTTTTGTGGCTTTGGAAGCTTGAAACGCAGTTATATATAGTGTAGCTCCAACGGACGTGGAGATATTTTCATTCCTCAACTCGCTGTTGTAGCCATTGAAATTCGGCTGATATCCGAAAACGATACTTGTAACGTATATAGATGTCTGCTTTGTAAGGATACTGCAGAAATCTCAGCAGAGTTGTTCTTCTTCAGAACTTCAACCATGGCATTCGGCGTTGTACATCAACACCGCTGGCGTTACCACTTCTCTGTACACGCGAATTGCTGCTTTGGCTGTAACTGTTATTCACCCATTCCCAGCGCTTCGCAGTTTAGATGTTTGACGACATGCTCGCGAGGTTGTAACTCAATTCGATTCCGTACAACCACGAAGGCGTCGGCTGATAAGAACCCCAGCACTATACCTCAAAAACGGAAGTCCAGGCCTGCAGATGATCGGGTCGGTGCTAGTCAGCCGGATTCGGACCCTGGCACGAAGTCGCTGTCAGTGTTGCTGCGTCGTCTTTGGTAGTTTGCTCTTGCGTTTACTGGAAGTGCTTTCCGGATTCATTTCATTTTTTTTTTGGTGCTCTGTTTACTTTATCTTTATCTTTATCCTATGTTTGGACATTGAAAATTGGAATTGGACAATTTATAACAGACTCGCGAATCTGTTCGGGAGTTTTCATTTTCTCATAGCATTCGTATTACTTGTCCAAGGTGTACAAATTGGATAGTTATTTGTCTAGCCAGAAAAGAGCATTTATTCTTTGGGATTTTGTAGGGAGGGATTTAAACTGGATGGACTTGGAACGGAGATTCTGTCAATTGCACTGCCAGCAGCTCTGGCTCTCGCGGCTGACCCAATTACTTCACTTGTTGATACAGGATTTGTTGGCCATTTAGGTACCTTCATTCTTTTGGTTTTGCATTCCATGTCAGTTCTGCTTTGGCAACTTGTGTTGACCCCCTGGGAAAAATCTATAAATAAATATTCAGCTTCCCAAGTCCAGGCCTGCTTGGCATGACTAGGTTCATAATACTCTTTCTTTTGGGGATAATGTTGGTAGTAAAGAAAACCAAAGGCGATTAGAATGTCTTTCTTTATTTCAGTACCCGGTTAATTCTCATGTCTGACATCCGCAAGTTCCGATAAGCATGATTTTCAACTTCCTCAGTTCATGTTGTTTAGGATCCGCTGAACTGGCAGCAGTTGGTGTGTCTGGTGCTGTGTTCAACCTTGTTTCTAAATTATTTAATGTACCACTGCTCAATGTCACGACATCCTTCGTTGCTGAAGAACAGGCAGCTATTGTAAAAGCTGCTGATGACTACAGTCAAACTGCCAAAGGTACTCTTTTCCCCAGAGCATCTATATTGCCATCTAAAATCTGTGTTGTTCTCTACTGTTGTGGTTTTTTTCCCATCATTAAGGGGGTTATATCTTGATGTAATATTGCCTTGCAGACTTGCAGAGCAAGATCTTTCTTCCTTCAGTATCGAATGCTATAATTCTTGCTGCAGCTCTTGGCATCGTAGAAGCTGTTGCACTTTCCACAGGCTCCAGTTTCTTAATGAATACGATGGGTATACCTGTTGTATGTCTTGTTTAGCTAACCAAGGAACTCCGTTGTGGACATAGTTTTTGGATCCAACTGCGCTTCAAATTTTCATTTGGTTACAAAATTTCTGACAGTTGTTACATGAAACTTGAAACATGACTTTTGAATGATTCGGATAATAAGTTTCAAATGGAAGGAATACTAAAGTTTGTCCCATGCTCTTGCATATACATTCATGTAGACTTTGTCTTCGCAAGACCAATGTCGGCAGGATGTCATATTGCGACTGTGATGATGATTCCTAACAGAATACTCCACTGTGCATTGTCCAGAGATAATTTCCTTTCTGCTTCTAAGTTTGAACAAGACCAAGTTAGTGCATGTCCATCGTGACTATGATGATGATTCCTAACGGAATATTCCACTGTGCGTTGTCCAGAGATAGTTTCCTTTCTACTTCTATGTTTGAACTTCTCATTCTTGAATGATGGATGAACAAAGAAAATGCAAATTTGAGCCTCTCATTTTCCAGATTAATATATTGCTATCTATAGAAGATTTTGCCTAGTTACCTAACTCTTATATGGCCTGCCACAGGATTCACCAATGCGCATGCCAGCTGAACAATTTCTTACACTGAGGGCCCTGGGTGCTCCACCAATTGTGGTAGCGCTTGCTGCTCAAGGAACTTTTCGTGGATTCAAGGATACGAAGACACCTTTATATGCTGTTGGCAAGTACTACACCATAATAGTTTATGCATGCTACAGCTGCTTCTTGTGAACTATAAAGCATTCCTTTCGCAAGCATCTGATATGGATCAGATTAGAAAGTCATTTCACGTAGCTGCTTGCAGCAATTTGACCTGGTTGCAAAAGGTTTACTAAATATCCTGTCCAAGAGGCAAAGTTGGGTTATTAAGCTGAAGTCTTATCAGAATGTAACATAAGTAAATATCACTTCATCAATTAATTCTGACAAGTGTGTACATTCAAATAGATTATTTACAACTGCCATTCTATACCATAGCAAAGGTTTGGGTAGGCACTTAATGTTGCAGCATCAAAGATGAAACTTTTATCTTTAGCATCTGGACATTCTCATGTTAACTATTCAGATCAAATGTTAGTAATCAAGTACCTCGTCAGCCATTGAGAAGAGGTGCGCACCCTTTTATGTCAGTGATTTTAGGTTAGATGGGGCATTTTAATATTTCCTTATGGTGATCTCAGTCCCAATAATTGCAAATTAATTTGGCCAATGACATGACCCAATCAAATGATACTGAATATGAGTAATTTAGTAAATTTTCTAGTTTTTTATTTACATCTTATCCAAGTGCCATTGTGAATTCTTACTGCATCTGTTATGGTTTCAGGAGCTGGCAACTTACTCAACGCGATACTGGATCCAATATTAATATTTTCATTTGGTCTTGGTATTGGTGGTGCTGCCGTTGCTACTGTGATTTCTGAGTACGTCAATGATGTGGTAAAACTACCACTGTTGCTTCACGCATTACATCTGAAACCACTGCTTTCCATCAGCTTGCATGAACTTCCATGTATGTGTATCAGGTATTTGACAGCTTTAATTCTTCTATGGAAGTTGAGTGACGAAGTCCTGCTCATTGCTCCAAGTATCAACGGCCAGAGGATTGTTCAGTATCTTAAATCTGGTGGGTTCCTAGATACTTTGCAAAATTCTGTTAAATGGCTGTTTCATTGACTATATGCAATTATGATAATAGAAAGAATATAGTAATTTAGTGAGGCCTTGCAAGTGTTACAGGAAGGTGTAAGATTCAATCATTAAAAAGTTGAGGCATAGCTCAATTTTTAGATGACAAAAGTTTGCTCACGCATATAACATAAGCATTGAATTTGATTTATTGGTGCAGCAGCAAGGTTTATTTTCCCGCTATAAAGTCCTATAGAAATATGAATAGTTTGTTTATACTTACGCGAGCCAAGATTTGTACAAATAATTTCTCTATTTCATTTTCCAGGTGCCCTTTTGACAGCAAGAACATTAGCAGTCCTTGCAATCACAACGCTAGCTACATCTATGGCAGCAAGAGAAGGCCCCATACAAATGGCTGGCCATCAGATTTGTTTTGAAGTCTGGTTGGCTTTATCTTTGCTAAATGATGCTTTAGCACTTGCTGGTCAGGTACACTTGTAAGATTTTGTTAGTAATAAATATATATAGACTGCTCCTTGAGTTAGTTGGAGAAGATTAAGTTTGCAAATGATTTACCTCTCCTCCAAGGATCACATGGCACTTGTTTCCTTGCTTTTTCCTCTGTTCTTATGATGCACTTGATATTTTGTCATCGTCCTTTTGGTGCTTACAGCCTTCATCTTCATGAACCTGTCTTTCGTGATCTTCATTTTTTTTATTTTAACTTTGCAACACTTTCATGGTGGCTTAAACTTATCATTAATTCAAAAAATGAGCGACATGAAAACTCTTAGTTCCGTGTTCAACTGATGCGGATATGTCAAAATAAAGCTAATTTCATGTGCCATCTTAGGTTTGAATTAGATACCTAGTTCATTCTATTCTGGTAATCGATCAGACTCTACTTTGCTCTGTGTGTGTGTGTGTACAATTCCGAGAATGTTTCAAGTCTCTTAGAGCATTTCCATCTGCTGGACATCAGTTTATATGGTTCTGTTAATTCTTCCTCCTCCTGCTGACATCTTTTCCAGACTCTCCTTGCTAGTGACTACTCTCAAGGGAACTATGGTCTGGCACGCCAGGTGACTTACAAAGTGCTACAGGTTTGTAAATCTGATTCTCAATTAGTTATAATTCTTTGCAAATGTTAGTATAAATGACCTCTCGATCAATGGGAATTTACCTCACTCGATGTACTATTTCTACGTGATTATCAGATTGGCTCACTAATGGGGGTAGCTTTGGCTGTGATTTTGTTCCTTGGATTTGGTGCGCTCTCGAGCTTATTTAGCACAGACTCAAAAGTTCTGGAAATCGCCAGATCTGGAACCTTGGTGAGAATGTCAACATTGTTGGAATAGTTCTTCATGAATTTAGTACGGGTATTAGATAAAGCACAAGAGAGAATGGAATGAGCTTGCTACCACGCTGGTATTTAGATGCATGTATCTCCTCAGGCCTCATTAAAATTTTGTTTTAGTAATGTAAAATCACAGGTCACTAGATGAAGCGACATAGTTAAGACTGTTAGGTCCACTGGTATTCCATTGTCAGTCAATAAAAAATTAATGAGCTGGGGTGATTTTAATTTTGTGTTGGGAAGAAAAACAAAAACCATCCTTGGCTTCATAAGCAGAGGGTGATCCCTACACAAGTCTAATAAATTTGCAATGTCAGTTGATTTTGGGTATCACGGCTACTCAGAACCATTTCAAGTTAGCTAATTGGTATGGTTTTGGTTTTAATGCTGTCCTCAGAATCATTTAAAGTTAGCTAACTCACATTGTTTTGGTTTTAATGCTGTCGGGAACTTACTTACAAATAATACCACGTATTTATTAGTTTTATTGCTCAAAGTTGTATAGTTGTGCCTTGATGTCACTAATTTTTGCTCAGGCAATCTTTACCAGAAGTTGCAAAAATGCTTTTTTAAGTTAAATATGTTTCATCACTGTTTTCGTGTTGTAGTTTGTCGCTGGATCTCAGCCAATGAATGCAATAGCTTTTGTTCTTGATGGCCTATATTATGGGGTTTCAGACTTTGGGTTTGCTGCATATTCCATGGTAATGTTTATATTCCATTTAATCAGATGCCTCACTTACCTGTGTAGGAATTAATGGGTGTTCTGTTGATTTCTAGGTGTTTGTTGGACTGATCTCGTCAGTCTTCATACTGCTAACTGCTCCTTCATTTGGTCTTGCTGGTGTATGGGGTGGGCTGTTTCTCTTTATGACTTTGCGAGTAGTAGCTGGAATGTTGAGGTAAATTACAACCCACAACCTTTCGTTCTCTCTGGCAGTTGTAATTCATAATGGTACAGAAATTCTCCTGGACACCTATGGCATTAGAGAGGTGACAGAAATCTTTGTTGATTCCAGGCTAAGCACCAGAAGTGGACCATGGAGATTGCTCTGGCTGGATACGGATGAAGATAGTACTTAAAGCTGCACAAAATTTGCTGAATTCCACCAATTTTTTATCTTCTTCACCATTGGGTTTACACAGAAGATATAATTAGCCAGCCCTTCTTCAGGTGGCTTGCCTGCATCAGTTGCTCAGCCTGGGGCGACTTTTGATCATAGATATGTTCATGGGGATTTGAGGATGCCTGAATTGACTGGAGACACCACTTCTACTGAGCTACTGGATGATTTATTACAGTACATGTAAGCGAAAGCTGTATTTTGAGTGCACGCCTATTTGACAATGATGGAGCAAGAATAAGGTGGTGATTCCTCAATGCAAGATATCTAATTCCCAAACTAACCGATTCGTGTACAGCCTCATTTCAATGATCTATCAACTTGTAGTGCCATAGAATTGTCCACTTTTACATGCACATAAGATTTAACTGTAAAGCATAAATTCTCTCAACTATTTTCTTGTATTATTCAACTTTCTCTGGTCTCTTGAAGTTGCCAGGTGCTAGTGTAAGTGTTCGCTGTTCAGCTCCCTTCAATATGTTATCTTTATTGATGCAAACTCTTGTGAGAATGTTCAGTTTTCAATTTCTTGATGTTAGTCAAGCTAATTAAAATGTAGGAACATTTCCCAAGATGGTCAATGATTCTGTTCAATTATCTTGGACATGCATCACACAGACCATCCTCAACGCAAATGCAACAGAAAATTGCGTTGTTCTCTTAAAAAAACTCATCTCCACTGCTTACCTTCAAAGCAAACAACCTGCCTAAAGATATCAATTAGGCCATGCTATTTCCACAAAGAAATTATTCGTAATGTTCATTTTTTGTGCAGCCAACCACAGTTGGTCACCAGCAGCAGAAGGTGCAGCTAGCTCAGACAATAACACTTATATCAGGTGTGGGTAGTTCTATAAGGCGTTGGTTGAGTGGAAAGTAACAAAATCAGTAACAACAAAGAAGATCAGGACCAACACTTCATTTCATCAATTTCAATTTTCCTATTTTCCATCCTGAAGTAGGTTCATTACAGAAATACGCTGATTAATAAGAAAACCAGCTATTGTACATCAAGGTGGAGCACAGGTCAGTCCAGTTGATCTCGGGTGATCTTACAGAACAGCATTGCAAGGATAGTATGTCGCCAAGCTGCAAGATGTAATTATGCACCTTATGCTTCCACGGATATCCACAGAAATAATAAAAGGAGACTGAGCGATACAAACTAAACACAATAAGTGCACCCATTTACCTTATTTTAGCAACAAAATAATGAATCCCTTAATTTACTGAGTGAAGCCATAAGCAAATATGTGTGTCATACCAGGATGTCAAAGGCCACCAAACAAGTTTGAAATATTGACAAAGTTGATTGCTGGGATTGGGCACAAGGAGGTAAGGGGCTTAAGCCCCAGAAGAGACACTGATAGTTCAGAAAAACGCTCGTCAGATGTTTAAATATGCAGTTTGTTTAATTTCATTAGTAGTATTACTGTTAGTGTTTATCAGGGTCACTGATGCCACCTATTCTTTAAACATTCTTTCTTCACAAACTGTCAGATTTTCCTTCCTAGCAAGAAGGCAAAAGTATACATGGTAGAACAAGCAAAGCACCGATATATTGAGAATATGTGGGTTTCTCCTTTCGGTGCACATTAACTCAGGTTTAGATAGAAAAGAACAGAGTATAACCACCGCACCCCACAGTAAAGTAGGGCAAATATCAAACTATGATGCTGGGGGAATAGATCATTTCACCACTGCTCTATGCAGGAATAACTCAGATAAACTAATTGGAACATGTCACACTGAGAAACAAAGAGCTCAATCAGAAAGCCATCTACTTAAACAAAATAAAAATAAAAGAACAAGGAAGCAAGAAGATTACCTCAACCAGCAAAATGCAACACCACGAAATTATCCGCAACTTATTCTAAGCCAGCAACTCTGCACCTCAACTTCATATTATGATTCTCCTGAAAAAGAAATAAACCCCAGTGACTTATAACACCACTCCCAAATGTTGGAAAAGATTCCGGCCTATTGATTTCCAATAATCATCAGCTTTTGCAGCACTTAGGCCTAAAAAAAGACTACATTATTGATGGAAAATTGAAGGTTTATTGGCATTCTCACCTGTTCTAGAACTTTAGCATTGGACTGCTCTACTAATTTTGACAAACCATCAATCTTAGCCAGCATTTTATCATACAAATCCTCAAGTTCCCCGGTGTAAGCGGCCTCAGAGCCCATCAGTTTACTCAGCCTGCCAACGTCAAAACCCTCAGCGCAGGTGTCCAACTGTTTCTGATCCCTCAATTGCTTCTTTCTGTCCGCCAAACTCTCCCCCGCTTCATCCTCCAACATTGCATTTGACCCCCTCAACTCAAAATCCATCATTGGAAACTGCACATTGGGACTAAAAGATTCGTACTGCGATCGAAAAGAGGGCCCAATGTTAACAATGTTTAGACTCTTAGGCTCGAAGGCGTTGACTTTGAATTGAAAAGCCTTGTATTCATGGGTGTGGATGAACTGATCTTGAAACGGCGTCGTGACGAGGAGGAAGAGAAATGGGGCGAGGGAACGAGAGGAATTTTGGGGTGTGAAGGCTAGAGAAGGC